>NW_026606554.1:0-17485 GCF_029834395.1 Sorex fumeus | reverse complement strand
GAAGTTTCTTTCTGTATTTTACTCATTTAAAACTTTTCTTGTCTATGAAATACAATCACATTTACTCCAATTTTCTTTTTGTTATGTAGTTACTGGTAAATCCTTTCTCTTTAATCGAGTGGTAAAGTGTGCACTCAAAAATCACCTTCTATTCCATTTTTTGGCTAGCAGTTTTTTCTAAAATAGAATACTGTCTTCATATTGTATATGTGGAACAATTTATTAATAAACTTATTGTACTGTTTTATTTGATTTTGTTTGGAATCAAATACACTGTTTTTTCAGGGCTTACTCTTGGGTCTTCCTAACATAACTTACTGTACTATGCTGTTTGCTACAGTGACCAGATTTCACTAATGTCTATATAATTATTTTTCAGTTCTGTGATACATATTTTTCATGATGTTTTCTTTACACTTCCTCCTATATAAATCACATGAAATAGAAAAATTATATTCATGTATGCATTATTATTCTCAGAATTATTAGTAACTACATTGTAGATAAACAACTTAAGGCACAGAGTTTAAATAAAGTTTTCCATCCAAAAACATTTCTTGGGAAAAACTCAAGTAGTCATTTTTGAAGTGGATCAAAAATGAGGGTAACCTTCAGTGCATCAACAAGATTAAGTTGTATATGAACTGAAAGTAACAGGTACTCATGGCACAAGTCAAATGGAAACCTGATGATTACAATGGTAATAGTTGTAAAGGTCCCAAATGCTGATATTAATGGAAGGTATCTTTCTTCCGGTTTCTGGCCTTGTATTGATCATGCAGGGTCCTGGACAAAAGAACACATGCTTTAGTTTGTGTAACCTAGAAATTCTTAAGGGACAGAGAGAGATAGTACGGGAGGGGATAAGGCACTTGCCTTGTACACAACCAATCCAATTGAATCTCTTTCACGGCATATACACTCCAGAATGTTCTAAGGGGTCAGTCCAGAGTGCAGAGCCAGGAAGAATCCAAGATCACTGTCAGTTATTGGTCCAAACTCTACACCACCCCACGCCCCGCCCAATAAAAATTATTGGAATATAGGAAATCTCTTTGCCATCTCTGGGCCTCAGGTTTCTTCTTGTCCAGAGAATGTTTCCCATTCTCTTAGACGTCCTAGTTTGAAAAAGCTTCCATTCTCGGAAATAGCATAGGAGTCAATAGGAGAGCAAGCTACAGGCAATTCTAGGATAAGGAGAAACTATCTGTAAGCAAGAAATCCAGGTACAGACACGATCACCTGATTGTTCTACAGTTCTGTGTTCACTGTGGGAGCACGATACCAAATACACAAAGTGCCAAAAATGTTCCCATCTTTGAATCACCCCAAATTGTTGGAAATTTGGAAATTCAGTTGACTGTTGGTACTAGAAGCATCTGGATGGCTTGAAATTTAAGTTCATATTGTTCCTCTCAGCGTTGAAGGAGATTATTAGTCTCAGATTTTTTTCATCACCCTCTTGTTCCTTTCAAAATATTTTCAAAATTCATCTGTATTGGGAACTGCACATACTCTGCAGCTTTCCCTTCCCATGGTGAATGATGCAGTTTCCGTACTAGGAAGTGTCTGCAAATACTCCAGTGTATCTGCTCCAGCTGGTAGTTCTACTTGGCTCCTGTCCTCAGCCTCTGGCACCTCTTTCCAACCACTGATTGGTAGTGCCTATCTTTACCAACATTTCAGCACAAAAATGCTATCTGGAGTGTTTCACCAGAGTCATATATCCACCTCAGCTACTTCCGACCAGAGTGTTTTGGAATGGGATATTGCAGGAAGTGCTGAAGAGAAGTCTTCCATGGGCGACTTTTCTGTGACTGTCCTTGACCAAGACACCGCTGTCTCTTCCATGTCTATGGCAGCTCGCTATGAGAAAATCCTAGATACCAACAACACGGTGTCTGTGTACCCATCACTTTCTGCCAGTCTTGTTGAGAGAACACCACCTCTGGTTCCACATCAGAGACGAAGCCTGTCACTTCCCTACCAGGAACGAAGTCAGGTGTATTACAATCATCAAGACACTCTGGTAACTCTCCTTTCTGGCCTGCAGTCTTATGACACCATGTCATACATAGGTCAAAATGGCTCTGCCCCCCAAGCTTACAGCAACTCATCTAGAGAAATATTTATGGTACTGAAGGAGGTCCAGCCGCCAAATAACCAAATACCCGCCTCGTCCCCTGGAATCGACTTCTCTCTGTCTGCTCAACCCATCACAGAATCGAGTTTTCAAGGTGAGTAAAACTAAGAGAAGGGAAAGAAAATTCAAAAATTGGGGTCAAAAAAGAGGAAAACTGTCCGTAGACAGGTGGTATTCATATACACTGAGATTTTTAAGTTTATGAAAAGAACTTAACTAAACTCAGTTTATGTTTACTCCCCTCACTCATTTTACAGCATGTTATTTTCACACTCAACATAAGAGCTCCTAATGGAGATTGGAAGGTATGATAGTAAAAGGACATCTAGGTTTCATATAATGAAACTTCAGGAGCACACAAAAGAATGCCACATTTTTCCCTAGTTATTTCATTTATTTTTTAATTTTTATTAGTTAAACATCATGAGGGACAGTTGTAGACTTAAAATTATTGTGCTTAGTTTCATTTATACAATGATGGAGTACCTATCCCTCCACCAGTGCCCATTCTCCAGCACCACGGTTCCCAGTATTCCTCCCACCACCATAACCCCCATCCCACTCTGCCTCTGTGGCAGGGAATGCCACATTTTTCACTTTTCTATTTCAGCAGTCCTCAATAATTACCACAATAAAAGTAAAATACATGTCTTAAACTAGTATTTTGTTATTTTCTTAAGAAGTTTCAGAACTCTTATTTTAATGGTACCACTTTAACTTTCCCTTCCATTAAGAACAGCAAGGTTCTGAATACACTTGTGGTTCGGAGATTCTGACTCAAATCATGAAACCTAGAATCTGTACTTCAGCACAAATAACATGCTGAAGTAGTGCTTCATTCATACTCTTATTCTATGATATTAACGTCCTTTTATTTTTCCATGAAAGTGAATAAATTGAGAGTACAGTACATTACAATGCTACGCTCTGTATGGCATTTATTAGTTTGAAAATATATAATTTTTAAAAAAAAACATTTTGTTTGGACGACGTTGATTCTGTCTCATAGACCGAAGTGCTCAGGGATTACTCCTGGATCTGTGCTGGGGATCACTGCTGAAGATGCTTAGGAGATCATAGGTGATACGAAAGATCAAACTGATGTCAGCTGTGCGCAGGGCCATTGCCTTACCAAATGTACTTTCCCTCTGTCCCAAGTCTCTTATTTTTCAATTCAATTTACACAGAAACTCTCTCAAATACAAAGAAAACCAAAAATCAAGAGCACCACATGACAAACAGTAAGAACTACAACATTTACCTCCAATCTTCGAGCACAGGGCCTTGTCCATTTTCCTTAGAATAGCCAGTAACAACGCCTTGCCTATTGCGGGTAGGTGCACTGTTGTTGCACCACCAGTTTTGTGGACCGAATATCTCATATCACAGGCACTGATTTCTTCCATGGTTCTTTTTAGTGATGAATTCCCTGGGGATGGAGACTTCCCAGGCATCGCAACCTTCAGGGAAGACATTTGGTCTGACACAAATTTCCGAATTTCCCACATGTTGCAGTAGCAGGATTCAAAGACCTGAGAGTAATCCAGCACCTGAGCTTCGGGAAGTTCCCATAATATCTCCAGCCAAAGTAACCTGGCGCTGACCCCAACTCCAACTCTGGAACAAAATGTTAAGAATTTTGATTAGATTAAAATTGGGCTTTCAAAACCTCTGGAGACCTACCAGATCCCAGTAGACTTAGATCAATGCAAAGATCTGCAGGTAATGAACACCACTGACACCATCACTCTGAAGCAGGTGCAAGAAAACTCAGGTGGAACTTTGGGGACCTCCCATGAAAACAGAACAATAAAAAGTAGGCTTCTGAACCTCTGGAGGGAGAACCCAAGGCCAAAATCCAGCCAAACGTCCGAGAATGCATGCTAAGCGGAGCGGGGATTTTTTCGTAATGCTGCAGTCAGTGATAGGTGTCCTTTGGCCACAGCCAAAACTAACAGCAAACCTCACAAAGCTGCCTCCAGCAGTATCAGCAAGACAAAGAGCCATGGCCAGGAGAAGATAAAAAAACACTAGAGAAAACTCTAAGAAAGCTAACGAGTTTAAGCAGCCAGGGAACAAGGTCAAGGCAGAAGAAAACCCCACCATTGGCAAGATGAAATGCAAGGAAACTCAACCTGACCTTTGCCAAGAGGCAGTTAAAAAGCCCCGCGGCTACCTAGGCATACACATGCTGGATTCTGTACAAGTGTTTCATGCTCTGGGGAAGGAGAGTGATCCAAAACTTGGAATCTCTTCCTCCCAGGTCCTGAGTACTCAAAGAAGCCTAAAGATGTCAAGCCATCCTCAGCTGTCAAGTGCTACACAGGATGCTACACAGGATGGCTAGGTGCTACACAGGCCTTGAGAAAACTCAGGTCAAAGACAACAAACCAAGTAGCAGTGCTGAAAAACGCTCATCTCGAGCAAAGTGTGAGCTGCACATCCTGGGAAGGTCAAATTGGTACCTTTGCCTTTTCTTACCATGGAGAATCCACAAGCTCGACCTGTTCCTCTGAGAAGACAATCTGTGTCCTCACATGGTCCTGCTGCAGCTTACCATGCCAAGCCTGGCTCTACCAATGCAGAACAGCCAACTACTGCCAATTCTTCCCAGTCAACCACTGCATTTTTCTCGGGTTCTGCCAAACCTGCTAAGTCCATTTCAACCAACCCATCTCGAACAGGTTCGCAGAACCCTAGTAGCCGACCTATTCGTCACCACACAGCTTCTAGACCTGCTCCCTACAACAGCACCTGGCACTTCTCTCCACCGTGAACCTCCTCCAGTCTCTGTGAACAAGCGACAGTTGCCACCCAAATGTCAGAATCGGTTGCTTCTCCAAGATTTCCGTTTCCAACCGATTCCATGGAGAAAGCCCAGTGTTCCTGAGCCAAACATGTCAAAGCCCATCACCAAAGAGCAGAGACCAGAGCGTGAGGCTATGAAAACGAAGGCTCTGCAGAAGCGTGAGAAGCCTGCCAAACACACCTCTTTGGGGGAAAGTGCAGTACTTTATTGAGAGGGAAAAGATATGGACATCTCTCTCTACTATGGCTACGTAATGGGAGTAGCTGGAATGGTAGGTTCCACTTGAGGTACCAGATGTTTTTCCTAGGCAAACACTGACATGCCATACACCTTTTATTTATTCTAATATATTTTTTCAAAGTAAAGAGATGTATCACAGTTAATTGGTTGTTAATAAAAGTTCTGAATTTTGAGATGCTGCCAACAGTGGTTGTTTTTGGGAGTGGCTGGGGGTCGAAGGATGGAATGGGAAAGAACGGGAAGTTAGAGACAGGAAAAAGGGTGAATAGACAAGACTCTCCAAAATACAAACTTGGTCCAGGTTTATAAAGCCCATCAGAGGAGAAATTGCATGGACCTGATGAAGAGTGGTCTAGGGTCAGAGGAAGATTATAGCTGACAGGGCATTTGCTCTGCAAACAAGAAGGACACAGTTCATTTCTTTCAGTCTTTTATGGTCCCCAGAGACCCACTAGATGTGAAATTTTAGCACAGAGCCAGGAGTAAGACCAGAGCACAGTCAAGTATGACTATCCCTGGTGTCCTTGGAAAAAAATGGGAGAAATGGCACAGTCTGCGGTTTTCGGTTAAAAGAATAAATTTGGAATAGGCTGAGAAAGTAAGATGAGTCTAAGATGACCAGAAGGAAAGTAAAAATTGTTCCATGGAGGCTGTGTTTATGCCTCATGGCCACCTTTGGAAAAAAACCAAATTTGAGACACATCACTAAAAGGTTTGTGTGGTCTATCAATAAATGTTGGCTGGGGGATGCAAACACAAACACTGGGGAATAAACCTACCAGATGAGTGATCAACGCCCTCAGAGTCATTCAAGTATGACTCTTAACAGGGACAAAGTCAAGAGAACAGTTGCAGCTTTAAGCCTGTATATCAACTCCTGGGAGATGCAAAGATAAGTCACCATGTCCTCAGGCCCTCTGTTCAGCACCCCTAGCTGCACCATTTCACTTATTCCCAACAATATTCAGAGTTGCTATCATGGTGACACTTTACTAGGGAGTTTTAACAATGCGGTCTATTGCCTTTGTAAGTCTTTGAATTTGTAAACTCCCCAAGGTAGCCAAGCCAGCTTTCAGGAAATTTCTGGTGGGGGGAGCTCAAATTATATTAGCTTGAGGGGCTGGTCTTTGGTCTTCCATGGTCCCTGGTGCCTGTAGCTTTCTCTAAACATCGCTTTTAACTGCAGCTCACACAAGAATCAACTTTATAAATGGCGTTGTGGCTGCATTGCGGTAGGTACCATACTAAGACATGCGTCCTAGGTCACCACTCCCCAAGCAGTTGGTATCAGTTGACCTTGAGCCTGGAAGTTTGTGGTGGAAAGAGATGGTCCTAGGAGAGTTAATGGGGTGATGGATGGATGGAAAGGAAACTGGGAAGGGTAGGGAAGTGGAAATCTGGTGATCATCATGGGATAGTTGGTGGATGTTTTTCAAATAAGTTAAAATATTTTTTGCAAATGAGATTCAAGACAAAAATATGAAAATAAGATGCGTTCCAAAGAACAGGTTACATATAAGACCGAGAGAGATGAAAGGGCTGGCATTCCTTCTGGAGCTTTCAATCATACCATTTACTAAAGATGGTATTTTCACATCACTTAGCTGTGGAGAGGAATAGTGAGAAACAGAATGTCACCAGAAAAGCAATCTGGGTGACCACCTTCAATAAAAGCCAGGTGGAAGGTGTTCACATGGATCCCAAGTGAAAATATATGTTAACAGGAACACATATTTAACTAACTCTGCTTGGTACCAGTAACTACTTTGTTGAAAATGGGGGGAAATGAACGCAGTTTCTGATTGACCTGAGACAAACCAGTTAATACATTTTTCCCAGAAAAGGGTAGTTGACTGGCTGTGAACAGAAAACGTGAAAAGTGTTTTGCTACCTTTAATGTATGGCTGGAGGGAATTGATCCCAGTAATCTCTTAAAACTAACAAGCTTCAACTCTCTTGAAGGAATGTTGTATTCACTGAGTAAAAAATGTTGGGAGAAAAGTCTGAAATGATGGGAAAAGAGACAATAAGTGTAAAAGGAGGGCTTGAAATTTGGGTTCCTCTGAAAACAAAGCTTGAAACAAAAAGATCTGTGGGTAACATGATCTACTGGAAATGGGATCTGAGGAGGAAAAGAGTGATATCAGGGATGTGAACAAGGGAAATCCAAGTTAAGGAAGACTTAGTTAGCTGACTATCCCATGGTCAACATGGTTCCAAGACTACCAGAAATTACCAAGAAATTTACTTTAATTTTCTTTCTTTTATATGGTCAATTACAACATGTATTCTGTGCCTTCTTCAAACAGAATTTTTCTTTCTCAATATTCTGTTCATTTGTGTAAGCATCTTAAACAACTGCTTGATAACAGAATTATTTGAGCAGACTTATTTTTTACTTTAATGTTTAGTTACTGTGTCTGACATATCGAATACTCTCGGTAGCTTGCCAGGCTCTCCGAGAGGGGCGGAGGACTCGAACTCGGGTCGGCCATGTTGGCTGCGTGCAAGGCAGACGCCCTACCCACTGTGCTATCGCTCTAGCAAATGTTTAGTTGAGATTACTGAAAACTGGGCCTAAATTGAAGTTTGTCTTGATTGGTACAAGTAGAGAATGGAGGTCTAGGCATGGAATTAGAGATCATAGTTTACCACATTCAGTTCCTAATAAAACAAGTAAAGGACAGTGTCCCAAATAGATTATTGAAAAAGATATTCATCTCAATCTAACCTGTAAATTCAGCATTTTCTATATTAAATTAAAAATGAAAGAATGTTCCTATATTTGGTCTTTTAAAGACATTACACGTTGGTTAAGGAAACAAACACTGCCTATGAAATCATAACAACTTAATCATAAAAACCTGATTACTACTTAAATTTACAAGAGTGTCAGTGCTAAGAATTATTTCCCTGGATCTCACTAGTGTACATGATATTCATATGAATGCATCTGTGTGGAAACATCGCTGGTATCTAATTTAGAGAATAGATATATAGAGATTAGATCACATAGCTGAGTGTGATCTCAACTTTTCTAGACAATCCCCTACCCCCCACACACCCAAAGACTTGTACTAATCCTTATGAATCCATGACTTTTCCTCCTCCCCTCTCCCAGAATCTTTTAAAATTCTTTTCAAGTACTAATGTAATGCGCTATAGATAATATTGAGTTAAACTTAATTGTTTTCATTTAGCTTTTAGATAGAGAACCAAGAAAATCTTGTTAAAAGTGTATTTTTGTATTCTTTGAAAATGGTAATAAGAACATTATCATTGAGTCCCTGAATACACATTATATAAAGAATTTTCTGAGAAATTCCCTGTACAAATCAATACTCGAAGAAATAAATGACTTCTCTGAATGAGAATGAACTGGGACATTTCAAAGTATCAATCAGTGAATCAAAGATGAATCATAGCATCATGTAGCTAAAAATGATCTTGATGTAATCTAGTGAACACCATTACATTTTTTTCTTATACCAGCTGATAGCACTTTTAATTTTTTAGTTTTTATTTATTTATTTTTATTAGTGAAACACCATGAGGTACAGTTGTAGACTTACATACCTTTGTGCTTGGGTTTCAGTTATAGAAGTATCAAGTACCCATCCCTCCATCAGTGCCCATTCTCCACTGCCAAGGAACCCAGTGACCCTCCCACCCCCCATCTCCCCAAATCCGCCCCGCCTCAGGGCATTCCCTTTTGGTTTTTCTTTGCTTTGGGGTGTTATGTTTTGCAATTGAGGTCAATACCATTACATTTTCAAAGAAGAAAATAGGCCCCAAGATGTTCAAGACACTGCTAGAGTCCTGGGCTTCTTCCCAGCATGTACCCTGCTCCAAGCCCGCCCTTTGGAAATATGCTGGGAAGGAAAACTGGATGTTCCTTTCCTCACACTGACCTGAAAGACTCTTGCTGGTTCTCAGCCAGATCAATTATTTCATTTGTTGCCTGATATCACCTCCTGTCCTTTATTTAAAAAAAAAAAAAAAACATTTGATTTGTTTCTGGAATATAAAGAAAAAAACTGAATGGAGTAATAAAACAAAAGCAAAATCAGACCTTTACACTCTGACATCAGAATAGTCCTTACAAGTGGGGAAGTAAATGACTGAAATGGGTAGGGGACTGCTGTTAGTTGGTTGTGCACAGTAGCTGGATATTTGAAAGTGCATGGAGTATGAATACACAGTTGCTGAGATGAGGAAGTCTGTATTTGAAGGGAATAAAGTTTGTTAACTAGTCATCACAATTACATGATTGCCACTCAATGCCTCTTTTCGTATGTTTTTTAGATAATTCTTCCCCTCCTCTGTTTGCTTAGGACCGCACATTGTCTCTCCCCTCCCTGTTCTTTCAGGAAGCCAGAGAGAAGTCTTCAGGCAGGAAGAGCATGAAATTTACATAGGAGTGGTACTACGTGGACTGTATCATGTTCAGCGAAATGAGTCAGAAAGAGAGGGACAGACAGAACAGGATTGCATTCACCTGGAGAACATAAAATAACAAAACAGGAGACTAACTCCCAAGAGTGGCCGAGATTAGTGTCAGGAATTTTTCCTCATAGCTTGGAGACCAACCACACAGGCTAGCAGAAAAGGCAGCTCAGATAGAGAATGGAGCACCAAATAAAGGGTGTTGGGAGGATACTCCCAGGATGGGAGAGCATGCTGAACATAGACTATAGACCAAACATGATTGTCACTCAATGCCTCTTTTGCAAACCACAACACCTAAAAGGAGAGAGAGAACAAAGGGGAATGCCCTCCCACAGAGTCAGGGTGGGATGAGGGGATGGGGGGTGGGAGGCATACTGGGATCCCTGGTGGTGGAAAATGGGCACTGGTGGAGGGATGGGTATTTGATCATTGTATAAATGAAATCCACGCACAAAAATTCCTATGTCTACTACCGTACCTCATGGTGTCTCACTAATAAAAATTTGAAAATTAAAAATAAAAAAATTGGAACATAAAGTAAAAATAAAACAAGAGAAAGATCTAACAATAGCAAAGAGGCCTATAGTACTCAAAACGTTGAGAAATAGGCACTTTGGCAAGTATTTTTAAATATGCATTCAGGAGAGAATATAGCATTTTTTGTGAACAAATCTACGCTATGGATTCATCTTATCCTTGAAATGGAAAAGGACAATGTGTTACAGTTACCAACTCTCAAAAAAGATATATATCATCTATTTTTTGCTATGTTTCTATGCTTTACCAAATAGTATTCTAATTTTTAAATTGACTTTAATGATTAAAACAGTATTTGCCTGCATTAAACTTTTTAATTAAATGTTTTATTAGAAGTGATTTTTAATTATTAAAAATGTTTTATTCACATGTAATTTTCTAAAGGAAACATATAGGCCAAAGAGCTAGTGCAGCATGTAGAGGGTGTTTAACTTGTATGCAGCTAACCTGAGTTCAATCCCCACAACCCTGAGCCTGCCAGGGGTGATCTCTGTATACAGAGTCAGAAGGGAGCCCGGAGCACATCTGGGTGCACTCCACTCCCCACATAAAGGGAAGAATAGAAAAGAAAAACATATAACTGATTCTTGAGTAACATAGAGCTTAACGATGCTAACTCCTCTATAATGTTTGAAAACCCCCAAATTTAATAGATAGTCTGCTATTAACCAAGAACATGGTTTTCTAATAGTATTTAATTCCATTGTCTGCAAGTAGTGCTATGTGTGGCCTGTCCATCTGTAAATTTTGATACACTTCAATACTTTAATCGATTTTAAATTGACTATATAATACATCTGTATTTGATGGTATTAAGTGATAATTTATATTTCTATTTTTGTGGGGTATTTGGGCCATAGTATGTGGTAATTGGGACTTCAGAATCTGTGCTCACGGTTTATTCCTGGTGGTGCCAACCATTAATTTGGGTTGACTCTGTGCATGGTAAGTGCTTTAACCCCTATACTAAGTCTGGAGTCCAATCAAATAAATTATCTGCATATATTTTGTACATGCATGGCATACTTTTTCTTAGATTTTTTTTATATTTCTAGGATATATTGATCATCTTTAATTATTTCACATCCATACCAATGTCCAAAAATTCTCAAAATATAATTATTGAAAAATATAATATAGAAGTCCAAATTTGTATTGCTAATGGGATAACTATATTAAGAAGAAAATAGAACCACAATAAACATACAATTAAAATGGACATACATTTCTTTGGAGTCTTTCAATTATGCATTTATATTAGTCTATATACAAGTATGATTTTTAAATAAACAATTTCTGTTACTATAAAATGTTTATTGAGATTTTATAATTGTAATGTTTTCCAGCTAAAATGACATTGATATGAACATTTATATCTATTTGTCTACTTTTCTAATTGTTTCCTTAATATCAATTCTTAAATGCTAACTTACTTATGACCCGATATGTAGCTCAGAACAAAAGAACTTGGCTTGCATGTATGAAATTTTGGTTTCTATTCTTCGAACTATAGAAGCAAAAGCAAAATCATTAACTGTGGTTGGAAATATGCCTCGGTGGTAAAATATTTGCCTCACATTTCTGAGGTTTGGGGTTTGATCCCTGAATTTCCATATACACACACAAAAGCTAACTTACAACAAAGTTTCACACTCGATACCTAACTGGGCCCGCTCAAGAAATTCGATGAACAACGGGAGGACAGTGACAGTGACAGTGACTTAATGAACATAAAACTGCTTTAAGCTATATATTGCCTAAATATTATACAAATTTAATTCTCAATAAAGTAACTTGAAAAGATCTATTTTCTAGCACCTCTGCTTGGGAAAGATAGCACCTGATTTTTCAATATTTGTAATTTGGGGGGACATTTTAATTTCTCATTTTAATGTGTGCTTTTTGTCTACCAGTGAGCTTGAAAATTGCTCTTGTATGGTACTACATGGGAAATATTATGCTATGGGAAATGAGTCAGAAAGAGAGGGACAGACATCAAAAGACCGCATGCATCTGGGTAACATAAAGTAACAAAACAAGAGACTAGCACCCAAGAACAGCTGTGTTAAATACCAGGTTGTTCACTCCATGGCTTAGAGGCCAGCTGCACTGTCTAGGGGTAAAGGCAGCGCAGATAGTGAAGGGAGCACCCAATAAAGGGTGCTGGGAAGATCTGCCCAGGATGGGAGATGCCTGCTGAACGTAGTCTATGGACCGAACAGGATTGCCACCCAATGTCTCATCTGCAGACCACAGCACCCAAAATGAGAGATAGAACAAAAGGGAGTGCCCTACCAAAGAGGCAGGCTGGGATGGGGGTTGGGGGGTGGGAGGGATACTGGGATTGGTGGGACTGGAGATTGGGCACTGGTGGTGTTGATGGGTTGATGGATCACTGTA
Organism: Sorex fumeus; assembly: GCF_029834395.1. Lineage (NCBI taxonomy): Eukaryota > Metazoa > Chordata > Mammalia > Eulipotyphla > Soricidae > Sorex > Sorex fumeus. The sequence continues at coordinate 4,907 of NW_026606554.1, read as the reverse complement.
TAACTGAAACACAAGCACAACAACTTGTAAGTCTATTACTGTACCTCTTGGTTTTTCACTAATAAAACAAAACAAAACAAAAAGAAAAAAAAGAAAATTGCTCTTGTGTTTACTAGTCATTTACACTTCTTTCAATAGAGATTATATGATCTTGGTTTATGTTTATTTTTTCTATTCAAGTTTAATAGCTAAATACTGATTTATTTCACAGCACTAATTTATTAAAATCATTCATCCTTGGCCTACCATATTAATTGCCAGTATTTGTTGGTTTTGCTTGTGTTTTGATCACTTAATTTGGTTTTTGTCGTTTTCTTTCAGATTGTAAAATTTTGAGACAAATGAGCATATGTTTTTCTTTATCTTCTACAGTTTTAAACTGAGAACAACTGTTTGTTTTGAACAAATAAGATACCTGTGCATTTACTATTTCTTCTCATTTTATTTACATTTTAACACATCTCGATTCATCTACAACTTATCCTAGTAAGTGTTGTCATATTGAAAGAAACCACCATTTTTTTCAATCATAGCACTGTAGCACTGTCCTCCCGCGGTTCATCCATTTGCTCGAGCGGGAACCAGTAACATTTTCCAACAAATTGTGAGACTTGTTGTCACTGGTTTTCGCCTATCGAATAGGTCATGGGTAGCTTGCCAGGCTTTTGCTATGTGGACGAGATACTCTGGGTAGCTTGCCGGACAGAGGAATCGGAATCAGGGTTGGCCTCTTGCAAGGCAAATGTCCTGCCCTCTGTGCTGTGAATGTTATCTAAAATATACTAGTAATACCAAATGGTGTTTCTTTAACAGTGAAATATAAACGATTATTCTGTAATTTTCTTGATTTGTTAATGAGATATGTAAGCTCTTGAGTATAATGGGAGTATTTTTCTAACACAAGAGTCTGAGGAAGATGAAACTGTTATAACTCTCTTGTAGGATTCCATCTCCCTAGCATGCTTCATTCTAACCCGTTCTCTATCCAATCCGGTCTTCTTCTTGGGATTCTGACCTCCTGATTGGCTAGCCTCTGCCTTTCAACTGCCTACTTTATGACATCATTCTTTCACCAAACCAACCACCAACTGGTAGAATCTTGGGGGTCCCATGCAGTTGTTTTTAAACAAATGTGAATCATCATGGCAAGTGACGTGTGACCAATGAGCAATCACCAGTGAGCAGTCGTCTGTACTGAACACTTGTGGTATTAAGCCGCTTCAGTGTTCAGAAGTACTCTCTTACCGTCTCCTCTTCTCGTCTACCTTTTATCGGTATTTCCTCTTCTCTGACCATGTCAGGTAAGGATTTATTATCCTTAAACTTAGCAGTCAAGTAAAAACAGCACGGAGTAATGAAAGTAAGTATTCAAGTAGAATTTTATAAGCCTCATTTGAGCTTGACTTTGACATTTGCTGTGTGATTTTAAACATTGGCTTACTTTCTCTCACATACAAAGTGTTTTTCCTCATTGATTACATTATATTTTAGACCTACTTAGGAGTTCAAATACACACATTCACACACACACACACACACACACACACACACACACATATATATGAGTGTTGATTCTCTGTGTTTCTTTTTCCTTTTCATAGTGAATTTTACATGATATCCATTGAAAACAAGTAAATCAGAGACAATATTTTTACAGAAACAGAAAATATAGATGCTGTGGAAAACATATATACACAATATATGTCAATATATACTCGCACGAGTTCTCTGTAATGGTCTCTCCACTTGTATTTATACTTCAGTATTTTAAATATAGTTTTATTACAAAGTAATAAACATTAACCTTTGAGTTTTCTATTTAAACCATGTAATAAGAAAATATGGGGCATGGGGAAGGTGTGGAGTGCTGAGCAGTAGGGAGGCAAGCCCTCAAAGGTAAGAAAATTTGGGATCACTTTCATCAAACATTGACCTATCGAAACCAAGACGATATGAGGGACAATAAAATTGGAATGAAATTAAGAAGAAAGAAAGATAGAAAGAAAGAAAGAAAGAAAGAAAGAAAGAAAGAAAGAAAGAAAGAAAGATAGGGATGTCAAGTATCAAGGAAGGGGAAAACGTCTGGAAAGAACGTTGAAGAGAACCAAAGATTTAAAATCAAAAAAGAAAGAATATATATTAAATATGCTGAGATAAATACACTGAGAGCAAGTCCAAGCAATTTACTTCAATAAATGCCCGGACTAGAAAGGATACTATGCCTTGAATAGGGTACCAGTAGGAAAAGCAGTTTCTCAGAAAGCCATCCTTGCTGGCTTTTTTCCTTATTATGTCTTAGAACACAGTACTTGGTACTTGACAATTTGAGTATAAACATGCTTCAGAAATGATGCTTCCCATGAATAGATAATAGTGCTCATCTAGGGCGGTGGAAGACACAGAATCTTCAATGTTTTTATTACGTTCTGGTTTTTAAGTACATGTACGTGCTGTCTGTTAAAATAAAAAAAATGGTATATTCTAACTTGAATCAGGAGATTAGATTCATTTGTGTGGTAAGTAGGTTCCAGGTTAAAGCTGCTTGTAATCTTTACAAATATTATTTCATATGATTTTTTCTTCCTAACATCAGAGTATTTTGATAATAGTCAACATCTGTTTTTAGATCCTAAGAGGAAATAGAAAAATCAAGCCTCACATGTCTAATTACACATTTTTGTCATATTTGTGAATTATGATTTTTCCTATATTGAAGATAATTTATTGGATTTTGTTGCTCATTTATTAAACATTGAGAAGAACGTGTTCCTGGTTGATAAATATAATTCTAATGTAAGGGTTGAAAGTAAATTTGCAATATTTTGTGATCACTTTTTAAATGGACTTTTCTGTTTCTTGTGTGATCAAGTGAAATCCTATGCTATGTTTAACACGTGTTGTTTTCTGGTTAATATTCAAATGTACTGATGAGAATAATTTTTTGTACTTTCGAAGTTTCTTTCTGTATTTTACTCATTTAAAACTTTTCTTGTCTATGAAATACAATCACATTTACTCCAATTTTCTTTTTGTTATGTAGTTACTGGTAAATCCTTTCTCTTTAATCGAGTGGTAAAGTGTGCACTCAAAAATCACCTTCTATTCCATTTTTTGGCTAGCAGTTTTTTCTAAAATAGAATACTGTCTTCATATTGTATATGTGGAACAATTTATTAATAAACTTATTGTACTGTTTTATTTGATTTTGTTTGGAATCAAATACACTGTTTTTTCAGGGCTTACTCTTGGGTCTTCCTAACATAACTTACTGTACTATGCTGTTTGCTACAGTGACCAGATTTCACTAATGTCTATATAATTATTTTTCAGTTCTGTGATACATATTTTTCATGATGTTTTCTTTACACTTCCTCCTATATAAATCACATGAAATAGAAAAATTATATTCATGTATGCATTATTATTCTCAGAATTATTAGTAACTACATTGTAGATAAACAACTTAAGGCACAGAGTTTAAATAAAGTTTTCCATCCAAAAACATTTCTTGGGAAAAACTCAAGTAGTCATTTTTGAAGTGGATCAAAAATGAGGGTAACCTTCAGTGCATCAACAAGATTAAGTTGTATATGAACTGAAAGTAACAGGTACTCATGGCACAAGTCAAATGGAAACCTGATGATTACAATGGTAATAGTTGTAAAGGTCCCAAATGCTGATATTAATGGAAGGTATCTTTCTTCCGGTTTCTGGCCTTGTATTGATCATGCAGGGTCCTGGACAAAAGAACACATGCTTTAGTTTGTGTAACCTAGAAATTCTTAAGGGACAGAGAGAGATAGTACGGGAGGGGATAAGGCACTTGCCTTGTACACAACCAATCCAATTGAATCTCTTTCACGGCATATACACTCCAGAATGTTCTAAGGGGTCAGTCCAGAGTGCAGAGCCAGGAAGAATCCAAGATCACTGTCAGTTATTGGTCCAAACTCTACACCACCCCACGCCCCGCCCAATAAAAATTATTGGAATATAGGAAATCTCTTTGCCATCTCTGGGCCTCAGGTTTCTTCTTGTCCAGAGAATGTTTCCCATTCTCTTAGACGTCCTAGTTTGAAAAAGCTTCCATTCTCGGAAATAGCATAGGAGTCAATAGGAGAGCAAGCTACAGGCAATTCTAGGATAAGGAGAAACTATCTGTAAGCAAGAAATCCAGGTACAGACACGATCACCTGATTGTTCTACAGTTCTGTGTTCACTGTGGGAGCACGATACCAAATACACAAAGTGCCAAAAATGTTCCCATCTTTGAATCACCCCAAATTGTTGGAAATTTGGAAATTCAGTTGACTGTTGGTACTAGAAGCATCTGGATGGCTTGAAATTTAAGTTCATATTGTTCCTCTCAGCGTTGAAGGAGATTATTAGTCTCAGATTTTTTTCATCACCCTCTTGTTCCTTTCAAAATATTTTCAAAATTCATCTGTATTGGGAACTGCACATACTCTGCAGCTTTCCCTTCCCATGGTGAATGATGCAGTTTCCGTACTAGGAAGTGTCTGCAAATACTCCAGTGTATCTGCTCCAGCTGGTAGTTCTACTTGGCTCCTGTCCTCAGCCTCTGGCACCTCTTTCCAACCACTGATTGGTAGTGCCTATCTTTACCAACATTTCAGCACAAAAATGCTATCTGGAGTGTTTCACCAGAGTCATATATCCACCTCAGCTACTTCCGACCAGAGTGTTTTGGAATGGGATATTGCAGGAAGTGCTGAAGAGAAGTCTTCCATGGGCGACTTTTCTGTGACTGTCCTTGACCAAGACACCGCTGTCTCTTCCATGTCTATGGCAGCTCGCTATGAGAAAATCCTAGATACCAACAACACGGTGTCTGTGTACCCATCACTTTCTGCCAGTCTTGTTGAGAGAACACCACCTCTGGTTCC
>NW_026606553.1:0-7500 GCF_029834395.1 Sorex fumeus | reverse complement strand
GCCGGGCTCCGCAGCACCACCGCCGGCTGCGGCACACACAGACACGGGAGCGGACAGCGTGTCGTCCCCCCCCACGGGAAGCACGGCTCCCGCGGGGCAGAGCGGGGGATCGCGCGGGCATAGGTCGGGTCCAGGAAGCGAGACCATACCCGCGCACACGCCCGTCTTCTCCGACCGCGCACACACGGGCCCATCCGAGCCCCGACCACCGACACGACGCCCCGACGCCGGGACGCCGGCTCGGCCCGGCGGGACCCTCCCCCGACGGGGGGAGGCGCGGGCCGCGGTAGGCAAAGAGCGAGGGCGCTCGGCACCCCCCCACGTCTGGGGGGAATGACGGCGGAAGCCTCTCCCCGCCACAGGGCGGCGGGGAAGGGCAGGCTCTGCTACCGGTGGCTGACAGCGCAGGTAGAGGAGGGGCAGCAGCTGGGGGATCCGGTACCCCAAAGGCACCCTCTCGGATCGCTAGAGAAGGAGTATTCTCCGCCGAGGGGGCGCCGCCCCCCGACCTAGGCCGGCTGCCCCGCTTCTCCGGGCTCCCCCGACTCGAGTGGGGGGGGTCTGCCGTAGTGGTCCGGTGGCCGAGCCCCGCCGAAGCAAGACCGACCAGAAGCGTGAGCGTCCGCGGTCAGGTCCGTTGTGTGCTGGGTCCGCGGGAGGGCCCGCCGCCCCTCCGCAGCACCCGGCAGACGGCCCCCGCCCACCACGGCGGGTGACCGGCTTCCGCCCCCGCAACGGGAGAGGAGCGGAAACCCCGGACAGAGCGAGAGAGAGCCCCCAAGGGGGGGCCACCTCGTCTCCCAGAGCCCGGCACAACGACAACCCACCGCCGCCGCTCACGCGCCCGCGTGCGCAAGAGCCAGTTAATGCGAGGCACGCGGGCACGCGCCCGAGAAACGGAGGCCGCCCAACCGCCCACGACCCAAGCGGCGGGCCGCAAGGGGGCGAACGGCAGGGCGACTCCCGTGTGACAAACAACGACCGGCTCGACCCCCAGAGGGGAACACCACCGAACGGGGAGAGCCCAAAGAGGGCAGGACCGCGAAGCCAGGTGACGGGGAAACGGCACCACCGGCTCGGCCTCAGGCACCTGACAGGACGACCTGGAGCGCTCCAGGGGCACCACCGAGGGCCGGTTGAGGCACGGCAGCGCGCGCCACCGCCGGGCGGCCCCACCCCGCCGCGGGGAGGGGCCGGCTCGAGAGAACGGGAACCTGGGACGGTCCCGACAGAGCGAGGGTTGTCCACCGTGTCAGACGACCCCGAAAAGCCCACTCCCTGTGCACCAAGCAGGAGAGCGGCAAGAACGGGATCGGGCCGGGGTCCGCACCCCTGAACGCCCCGCCCCACCGCGAGGTGGGGGAGAAGCGAGAGGCCCGCTGGCAGAACGAGAAGAGCGGTCCCATTCACGTGGAATGTCCGTCCCTCGTCTGGCGCGGCTTAGGCCCGGCCCGGGAGAGCACACCAGCACCACATCGATCAGCAAGGAAAGGATGCGAGAAGCGAGCGGCCACCGGTCCCCCCGGACGAGGAGGGGACCGGACCCCGAAGGAGAGCGAGCAAAGGACAGCAACCCTCCGGAGAGGGGAGAGGCCCGTTTCAGCCTTTGCCCACCCTTCTGACCTCGGGGTGATTCCGGACCCCGACCGGACAACCCCCTCCAACGAGAGCGAGACTGCCTGACACGCAGCGGGCACGGGGGCCCGCGGGACTGGGGGAGGTCCGTTCACATCGGGGCCGCGGACGCCGGGCTGAACTCGGGCGCCTTAGGCCGGAGGTTGACAGCCACGGCTGGGACACTGCCCCCAGGTGCACGCGAGAGCCGGCGCACAGGGCCCAGGCGGGCGGCTCGAGCGGCGGGAGGCCAGGGAGGAAGTCCTCAAGACAGGCCCCGACCATCCCACACGCACCCGGGGGAACGACGGTCCCGATCCTCACGGCAGAGAGCCACCGAGAGAGAGCGTGTCAGCACACATCTCGCGGTCCAAACCGGTCCCGTCGCACGGGAAAAGGACCGATGTCGGAAACGGGACCGATCTGCATCTTCCCGCCGCACCTCTGGAACAGGGACCCGGCAACTGGCACCCAGGAGAGCCCCATCGCCCCGAGTCCCGGAGCTCCACGGGACAACTGGTCGACCCCGTGACTCGGCATGGTCGAAGCTGCGCCCGAAGCCACGCGACGACCCCACGGCGGCGGCGGCGGCGGCGGCGGCGGCGGCGGCGGCGGCGGCGGCGGCGGCGGCGGCGGCGGCGGCGGCGGCGGCGGCGCCGGAGGTCAAAGCCAGCTCGGGAAGGCTAAGGGGATAGATTCAGAAGCCCAGAAACACCGCGGCGGGAAATCAAACAAAACTAAGTCCTCTTCCTTCTCGGGGCCGCGGACCAGGCGCCCCCACGGGCTCACGGCCGGAACCCGTCACCGTGCACCGATGCACCGCCCGCTGACCGGCCAAGGGCGGCACGCGTTCAGCCCGGCCATCGGCCCCGCTCCGAGACGCTGCGGACCGACCCTGGAGCTACGAGGCGCGGGCTCAAGCCGGCGCAGGGCCCTGTGCGCCCGGGCCGCCCCGTGCTCGGGCCGGCCATCGGCCCCTCTCCGAGCCGCTGAGGACCCCGGAGCTGGCTACGCGGCACCCGCCGGCCAAAGGTCGGGCCACACGCCCGGGCCGCCCCGCTCTCGCGCCGGCCACCGGCCCCGCTCCGAGCCGCTGCGCACCCTGGAGCTAGCTACGCGGCACCCGCCGGCCGAGGGACGGGCCACGCGCCCGGGCCGCCTCGCGCTCGGGCCGGCCATCGGCCCCTCTCCGAGCCGCTGAGGACCCCGGAGCTGGCTACGCGGCACCCGCCGGCCAAGGGTCGGGCCACACGCCCGGGCCGCCCCCCTCTCGCGCCGGCCACCGGCCCCGCTCCCGAGCCGCCGAGGACCCTGGAGCTAGCTAGCTACGCGGCACCCGCCGGCAGAGTGCTGGTCGACCCGCCCCGGCAGCCAGGCCCGGCGCCGGCACCCGCCGGCGAAGGCAACACAGCCTCCCTCAAGAGCCTGCAGTTCCAAGCTCCACCGCCGGTCCTCGCGGGCTGGCGCCTCGACAGCGGGACCAATGTCGACTCGGACGCCGACATCCTGGAACGCCGCCTCGGGCAGTGAAACCGAAACGCTGCCGTCACCCCAGAGGAGCTCCGGCGCCATATAAAAGCGGACGGCAGGTGGCGCCCGAGCAACCTCAGCGGGATCGCCATCCCCCACCCCGCTCCGAACTGCTGCGGACCCTAGAGCTACACGACACGGGCTCAAGCGGGCACAAGGACGGCCACGGGCAAGGGCGTCCACGGGCTCGGGCAGCCATAGACCCAACTCGCTCCGGGCCGCTGCCGGCCCCGGGGCTTAGCTCCGCGGCACCCGCCGGCCGAGGGCCGGGCCCCGCTCCGGGCCGCTGCCGACCACGGGCCTTAGCTCCGCGGCACCCGCCGGCCGAGCGCCGGGCCGCGCGCCCGGGCCGCCCCGCGCCCGGCCCGGCCCTCGGCCCCGCTCCGGGCCGCTGCCGGCCCCGGGGCTTAGCGCCGCGGCACCCGCCGGCCGAGGACCGGGCCACGCGCCCGGGCCGCCCCGCGCCCGGCCCGGCCCGGCCCTCGGCCCCGCTCCGGGCCGCTGCCAACCCCGGGGCTTAGCTCCGCGGCACCCGCCGGCCGAGGGCCGGGCCGCGCGCCCGGGCCGCCCCGCGCCTGGCCCGGCCCTCGGCCCCGCTCCGGGCCGCTGCCGGCCCCGGGGCTTAGCTCCGCGTCACCCGCCGGCCGAGCGCCGGGCCGCGCGCCCGGACCGCCCCGCGCCCGGCCCGGCCCGGCCCGGCCCGGCCCTCGGCCCCGCTCCGGGCCGCTTGCCGACCCTGGAGCTACGGCGCCACCCGCCGCCGGGGTGCTGGTCGACCCGCCCGGGCAGCCAGCCCCGGCGCCGGCACCCGGCTGCGAAGGCAACACGGCCTCCCTCAAGAACCTGCAGTTCCAATCTCCACCGTCGCTCCTCGCGAGGTGGCGCCTTGACAGCGGGCCCGAAGTCGACTCGGACGCCGACATCCTGGAACGCCGCCTCGGGCAGTGCGAGCGAATCGCTCCCGTCAGCCCAGAGGAGCTCCGGCGCCGTAGAAAAGCGGACGGCAGGTGGCGCCCGAGCAACCTCAGCGCGATCGATCGCCACCCCGCCCCGCGCGACTCCTGTGGAGGGAAACTAAATCCCACCGCCCCTCCCTCCCCTCGAGAAACAGGCAGGGCCGTTGGGGATGGAGAGGAGGACAATTCCCCCCCACCCCCACAAAAACTAAAACCACCCCCCACCACTCAGTGCGTGTGTTTGAGCGCGCGGGCCCGCCTGCCTGTTCTGTGTCTGTGTGCGTGCGTCCGTGTCCATCTCCGTCTCCCTCTCGGCCTCTGCGTGCCTGTTTGGGGTTCACAGCGGACTGGATGGACAAGGCACCCAGAGCTCAGAAGATCCACCCAATCCCGATGAACTTGACGAAAAGACCGGGGAGGACCCGTCCGTCTGTCAGGGGCCAACCTCCTTGGAGGAATAGGCGACGCAGCCCGAGAGAGAGAGAGAGAGAGAGAGAGAGAGAGAGAGAGAGAGAGAGAGAGAGAAAGAGCGTTCCGGTTCGTTGTTCCCCGGCTCCCTCCCTGGGGACAACAAGAAGATGCGGCGGCGGTGGCGGTGGCGTGAGACATGAAGCGGCTCTAGGAAATCATCGGAGCTGGGTCCGCAGAAAGGAGCGGTTCGGGTTCGCCCCGGCGGAGTTTCGTGGAGATTTCCACCAAGGAACCGGCACCGTGGCCCTCTCGGGCGAACGGGCACCCTCGGGAACGAGCACACCCTCGTCGTGGCCACTCGCGAAGCTAAATGCAGGACGTTGTGCAGTGTGGCGCGGCGGCGGCGGCGGCGGCGGCGGCGGCGCCCACATCGAGAGAGCGCACGACCACCCGCTCGTTTCTCTTCACCATTTCCCGAATCGGTCACTGTGAAGCGGTGGTGTTGCGGGGGCGGGCGGGCGTGAGTGAGTGGGTGGGTGGGTGCGTGCGCGAGTGCGTGTTTCACGTGGCTTAATGCGTTTTAAAACGACCTCGAGATGGAGCCGTGACACCACGAACCTAAGGGACACGTGAGGCTGGGGACATAGCCGAGGGGTCCGGGTCCGGATGGCAGAAAAAAAAAAAATAGAACGGGAGTCAAGTCAGGCACCTGTGCCACACGTGAACTATGGGCAGCTTGCACCCCGTGACCCCGGTTGGAATCTCTGGAGATGGACACGGAGGGAAGACGGAGGGATGGGGAGGGACGGGGGGAGGGAAGAAAGTTTTGTCCGTTTGTCCCTGTACTTCACGGCGATTCATTCAAGACGTTTATAAAAAAAAAATACATATATATGTACACATATATATAATATACACGCATACATATGTACGTACGTACGTACGTACGTGTGTACGTATGTATAAAAAGAAAAACAAGCAACCGTAAGCGAGCGAGCGAGCGAGCGAGCAAGCAAGCAAGCAAGCAAGCAAAAGCCAAGAAGGAAGCAAGCAAGCATGCAAGCGAGCCAGCCAGCAAAAAGAGTACGTACGAGTCCGTGGATAGACGCGCAGCGCGTCTCATGCTAAGTGAAATGAGTCAGAAAGAGAGGGACAGCCGGAGAAGGGACTGCACTCGTGGGTGGAGGGTCCAACCACATCCCATGAGGCTCGCACCTAAGGAGAGCAGATACACGGCCGGCCGGCACGAGAAGATTGCTCCCTAGCTGGAAGCCTGCCTCATGAGCCAAGGGGAGAAGGCAGCTGGAAGAGAGAAGGGAAGTTTCTCTTGACAGGGGTGCCTGTCAAGAGGTGGCACGTTCGCCCTGGAGGGAGGGGCGGAGGAGTTGAAGCCGGCAAGGCAGGCGGGGGGCCCCCCCCCCCCCCCCCCCCCCCCGCTGCGGCGGCGGCTTGAGTGGCAGGGAAACGCCCTGCCGCTTTGCTAGCGCTCCAGCCTCCAAATCCCCGCAAACCCTCCAAATCCTTTTCGTGTCCCTCTTCCCTCCCTCACGGCCGTGAATAGGGAATAGGGACACGAAAGGGATTTGGAGAATTCGCTGCTGGTCCGAATGATGTCCGTTTCAGCCTGGTGGAGCCAGTATGGAGACTTCTCAGTCCGTGGAAAGGCGAGCTGCTTGGCCTGAGTATGGCTGGCCTTGGGTGGCTGTGGACCCAGGTTCGGTCCCTGGCACTCCAAGGGGTCATGGAAATCACTCATTCAGCAAGAAAGAGTACGTATTTATTTAAATAAATAACCAATACGACCACGACCACGACCATCCTGTTGTTCGTCGCTTGCCTGGAGCAGGCCCCACCCTGAGATTTTGAAACAGTGCCCTATTCAAGGCTGTTTCAGGCTTAGGAGAATGAGACTACAAAAAATAATGACTACATTTAAAAAAAAAAAAAACAAGTGAGTTCATGTCAATAAGCAAGCCAGTCAAGCCAGCAGAGCAAGCCAGCAAGCAAGCAAGCAAGCAAGGAAGCAAGCAAGCGAGCAAGCAAGCAAGCAAGCAAGCAAGCAAGCGAGCAAGCAAGCAAGCAAGCAAGCAAGCAAGCTAGCCGACAAGCAAGCAGGCAACAAGCAAGCGAGCGACAGAGTCCACCCTGACCACCGACAGAACCAAATAGAGGAGCAAGCAGGGCCTGGATAGGGGCGGTGGAGAATGAGACCCATCCTTATGACTGGTATTTGGCCTATTGGGTACGAAGGATCTTGGATCCCGAAGAAAATGATGGCTCGAGGAACCGGTCGGGATGGGAGATGTGTGCTGAAAGTAGAAAAAGGGCCAAACATGATGACCTCTCAGTGTCTGTATTGCAAAGCATAAACCCCGAAAAGAGGGGAGAGGGAGAGGGAGAGGGTGAGGGAGAGAGAATGGGGAATATGTGTCTGCCACAGAGGCAGGGAGGCAGGGGGAGGGTGTGTGCCTCTCTGTGTGTGTGTGTGTGTGTGTGTGTGTGTGTGTGTGTGTGTGTGTGTGTGTAGGCGGGGTTATAATACCCGGGATATTGGTGGTGGGAAATGTGCACTGGTGGAGGGATGGGTGTTTGATCATTGTGTGACTGTCCCCCAAACATGAAAGCTTGTAAAGATCTCACAGGTGAGTCAATAAAATTTAAAAAAAAAAAAAGTGCCATGGTTTCCTTCCCCCCCCCCCACCCCCCGGGGAATTTTATCAATGATACGTGTTTTCTGTTCACAGTACTTTGAAGCTACTGCATCTTCACCAAAGTTCCTTCACCACCACCACCACCATCGCCCTCGCACCCCCCCCCCCGCCCCACCTCTCCCCAGGCTTTGTGTCACTTGATCAGCCCACGGGGGAGGGGGAGGCGTGGGGGGGGCGGAGGGGGCGGAGGGGGCGAGTCTTTACATCGAGAAAACCAGGGCCGCAGAGTCAAGGAGGATTGATTTGGCCTCCACGAAGGCTGTTTCTTGAAGTGCCCA
>NW_026606552.1:0-17284 GCF_029834395.1 Sorex fumeus | reverse complement strand
CTTAAAAATGAAAAATCCTCAGCAGTGGGGCTGGAGCGATAGCACAGCGGTTAGGGCATTTAACTTTCACCTGGCCGACCTGGGTTCAATTTTCAGCATCCCATATGGTTCCCTGAGCACCGCCAGAAGTAATTCCTGAGTGCAGAGCGAGGAGTAACCCCTGTACATCGATCACTGTGTGTGACACAAAAAGCAAAAAAAAAATTCTCAGCAGATTTGGTGTGTTTAGAATTTCCAGGGAAGGAGATTGGCTGCTGAGGCTCATTTTAAATAAACTTCTTCCCAACCCACCCTAAGTTCCTCTGACGGCAGGTACCTTCACCCCAAACTTCTGGAGATGTTGGAGTTGGATCTGGCCTCTGCCACCCTCCTTATGGAAAACAGAGGATTTGGGACTTTCCATTTGTATATGAACCACAAAGATCTCTTAGGGAAGGAGGAAGATACACTGTCTGAATTGTTGGGTGCTGAGGGATGGGGTGATGGGGCTGGAGACCTGTAAGAACTGGTTTGTTTGAAGAGATCGTGCTGTGGGAAGGCACAGTTGTCTTCTGTGCTCACTCTGGGTTCCGTCTCAGGCACTATATAGGGTCACCTGAGCTGCCCTGAAAAATGTTGCGGCCATCCACAGCCCACACCCTAAAATAATTAAGATAGAGTCAGTAGATTGGCCAGTCAGCTCTAGGGGCTATGGATATGGCTCCTCCATACAGAAATAATTTTTTCCTGCAGAAATTTTGAGGATCCTGGGGAGCTATAGCGGGTCCTGAAGGCAGGTCAGGACCAGGGATGAAAATTTCTTAGAGAAAAGTCCCAGAGTAAGGATGGAGATGCCCCACAGCATCCTCTCGCGGTGCATTGGTGGAAGAGCCGTGGCCCGACTTTCCTACCTAAAGATTTCCAGCCCTTCGGTTTACTTCTGTGTTAACCTGCTGGTCACTCGGATCCAGCAGGCCGCCTCAGGATGTGCAGCGGTAGCCGAGCATCCAGGGCACTTGCCTCGCATGGGGCGATCTGTGTGTCGGGATTGAACCCAGCAGCATGGCAAATGCTTTGCCCGCAGTAGAGTTTCTCCCTCTAAGCCCCCTTTGACAAACGGTTCCTGTCCCGGTCATCCCCACACCTTCACAGCTTTCCACGGAGGAAGGTGGTGTAAGCAAGACTCAGCTAAACATCCTCAAGTTTGGCGTGAAGGAATCCTCCGTGAAAGGCTTTTGTTTGTGTTTCGGGAACCACACTCTGTGATATTCGGGGTTCATCCCTGCCCCTGCATTGATGAATCACTCCTGACGGTGCTCAGGGTTAACATATTGGGTTTAGGGATAGAACCCGGATCACATATACAAGGCAAGTGCCCTCCCAGTTCATCTCCTTGCTGGAAGGAGGATCCCTGAGGCCTGACAGAGGAGGAAGAATAAAGATGGAGTCAAGAAAGCAAATCACAGGGTAATTCCATGATGGACTGTCCAAGGTAGTGAAAGGCAGAGAGAACGTGGCACAGACAAATGGATCCAGGTGCCTGAGGCCCCAGGGGTCAGCAACAAATTTCACATGACCTCAGGGCACCCACACACTGCCCCGGGTACGAGCCAGTGAGGGTCCCTGACACCCACCTGCACACACGGCTCTCCTCCCTGGCCTCTGGGGAGTCTGTCATGGAATGACCCTGTGATTTGCTTCTTGACTCTGTCGTTATTCTTCCTTAAAAAAAAAAGACAACTAAAAATGAAATAGGGGCTAGAGAGATAGCACAGCGAGTAGGGCATTTGCCTTGCTCGCGGCCGACCTGGATTCAATTCCCAGCATCTCATATGGTCTCCTGAGCACCGCCAGGAGTAACTCCTGCATTCAGAGCCAGGAGTAACCCCTGTGCATTGCCCGGTGTGATCCAAAAAGCAAACAAAGAAGCAAACAAAAAATAAAAATGAAATAACAAATGAATTAATTGATAAAGGCGAGAGAGCCAAAAGTGACCAAATATTGCGCTATGGGATGGTTCAGGGCATGCACTGAAGTGCGTAGGTTACATTCTGCTAAGATTGCATACTATTGAGCCCCAAACAAGTAAAGAATCATTCCCAGAAGCCCCCACTGGGCAGGAGGCTAGTACACCATGAGGACGTTTGCCTTGTATGCTGCTGACCAGGATTGAAGCCAGCATCCTATAGGATCCCCTGAATGCAAAGCCAGGAATTAGTCATTAACATTTTTTTTAAAAAAAGGAAAAGATGATGGGCTGGAGCAATAGCACAGATGGAAGGGCTCTTGCTTTACACGTGGCCGGCGCATGTTCGATTCCCAGCATGCTATATGGTCCCCTGAGCACCACCAGTGGTAATTCCTGAGTGCAGAGCCAGGAGTAACACCTGTGCATCGCCATGTGTGACCCAAAAAGCGAAAAAGAAGAAGAGCACTTCTTTCTTCACTAATATTAGAGGGGGAAAAAGCCGTGAAACTCTTTGCTTTTGGAAGCAGTAAAAATCTCAATAAGCTAGTGGTCACTAGGATGCTATAAATCATTTAGTTTGTTGAAAAGACTAAGTAAGGCCTTTTGACCAGGAAAGTGTGCTAACTGTGAGCTCAGTATACACCTCCATTCTAGGAGGGGTCCTTATCCTGGGTAGTTTTCTTGCAATAATATTTTTGATTTTGGAACCACACCTGACACTTCCTAGTGTCTGGTGGTGCTCAGGCAACCATTTGGGATGCCAGGGATGGAACTCTAGTTGTCCGAGTTCGGTGCAAGTGCTAACCCACTGTACTCTCGTCACTCCTGGTCCAAACTCATGGTTTGAAATGTATTTCTGAAGCCTCCCCATCGAACTTTCATTGCTGGTGACTTTCCATTGCTTGTGTGTTGTCAGGGGTAGACCATTAACGCGTAAAGTGCACTCAGATGTCCTTATCAGCCTTTCTTCCCTTTCCAGTTTCTGTCCAGCTCGCAGGTGGCTGCTCTCTGTCTCGGTTGTTCCAGTTCTTCTCCAGGGCTGGCTTCCCAGTCACTGCTTTCACCCCATATTGATTTGTTACTTCCCAGAGAAACTGATTGTCCTGTGTCCCACCTACTCCCTACCTGCCTCTTTTACCCAGATCAACCGTCCTGCAGTTTTCCTGATGGCCTTGTGTATGAGATCATTGGTCCAACATTTGACTGACCAGTAAAGCATCAGGGGGCTTTGTCTTACCCAAGATTCCAATCTAGCAGCTGACTCTCCACTCACTTATTCAAATCCATCCCCCTCCTGCCCCCATTCACCTGGGTGGGGACAATGGTTCTCTGCACATCTGGAGTCTGGTCCTTTAAGGCTGCTTGCAGGACTGGAAGTGACATCATAGCGGGGCCTTCCTGGTGCTTCTCTTCCTGGAAACGGGGTCAGAGAGTCCTTGGTCACGTGGGTGAAGGACAAACTGGGACCCCAGCGAGGAAGCGGGACTCTGAATCCCGGTTTTGTCCTGCTGCAGGACAGGGGTGGACTCCCTGAGTGCCCTGCGCCTCCCCTTCTCCACGCTGTGAGCTGCAGGACGGCGCCAACTCAAGGGGCCTCTCGCGCTTATTTTTCGTGTGTTCCCCGATATCCAGGCGGTTCCTGAAGTATGATGGGGTCTTTTGGGGGCGCGGAGTTTTGGGAGGTTCGTTGGAACTTGTAGTGGGATGTGGGGGTCGTGAATGTGAGTGTGTGGTCCTGGGGGGCCGCTGCGGCCATGGTCGACTTCGGCTCCACGTTGTGGCAGCCGCGGGTGGGTGTGGGGCTGAGCAGGGGAGCTGCGAGCCTTGGGGTGCAGAAGCTCTCGAGGGCGAGGCCTTAGCCTTCCTGACTCTCCCGGCTGACCCATGTCGGGACCTTGCACCAGTTTTACTGCTGTAGAATCTCCAGATTCACTTTGAGGTGCAGAGCCAAAGCCCCCTCCCCCAAATCTTGAGACCCTGTTGCCCTCCAGCTCTTTCATTCGCTGCTGCCGTGGGTGAGACCGGGGCAGTGGATCTGTAGGTGGCCGGAGTTTGCCAATGATAATTTCCTTTTGGGGCTGCTTTTGGTGCGGGGAATGTGGGGTTTTGCATTCCCGGGGATACCCTGAGGGCTTACTCTGGCTCTGGCCTCAGATGTTATTCCTGGCAGTGCTCTGGGGGCTGTGGGGATGCAGAGGATTGATTAGTGTCAGCAAAGCAAGCATCCTAACAGGTTTACTGTATGTTCGAATAGGAATATCTGCTTCCTCACATCAAGTTGCAAAGTCCAGCCCAGACCGCTCGCTATCCAGGTGAGTACTGGGGTGGGGGTGTGTGTGCGAGCACTTGTGTGTTTGTGTGTTTGTGTACTGCTGGTAAAAGTGTATGTCTGTAGAAAGTTTTTATTTATATATTTTTTTGCTTTTTGGGTCTTACCCAGCCTATGCTCAGGGGTTACTCCTGGCTCTGCACTCAGGAATCACTCCTGGCGGTGCTTGGGGGACCATATGGGATGCTGGGAATTAAATCCGGTTGGCCAGGCAAACACCCTACCGGCTGTGCTATTGCTCCAGCCCCTGTAGAAAGTTTTAAAAAATTTTATTTATTTGCTTTTTGGTTCACACCCGGCGATGCAAGGGGTTACTCCTGGTTGTGCTATCAATAATTGTACCTGAGGTGCTAAGGGTACCATATGGCATCTTGGGAATAGAACCCAAGTCGTCCACTTACAAAGCAAACCGCCCTTCCCACTGTTCCACCACTCCAGCCCCTGTTTTTTTTTTTTTTCTAAGAAGAGAAGGGCTTCCCCAGGCAATCATAGCCCAGAGTGTAGCTCTCTCACGGGGACAGAAGGAGGCGCTGATGCACGGGATTTCCTGCCTTTAGAGTCCTTCCTGGCTGGGCCTCTGAGAACCTTCTGTGGGATGTGGGAGGAGTCCCCAGACCAAGGCAGGGCCGAGTTTTGTCTCCTGTAGCCAAGCCAGAACTTGTGTCACGAAAGGCAGCACAGATGCCAACCCATTTTGCTTCTCCTGGGGAGAAAGAAACATCTGGCAGTATCCCCCAGATGGGTCTGTGAGCCAATGCCCGAGGGTGTGGCTGGTCAGAACTTGGGGATTTTGCTCCTGTCCAGTGCTCCCAATTTTGGCTTCTCCTCCAGGTCTCTGATCCTCTGGAAAAACAGAGCCAGGAGAAGATGGTGAGGTGCCGTCGGACACACCGACACCAGGTAGGAGTGACAAAATGAGGTGATGCAGTGACAGGAGCGTCAGGCTTCCCGGACTGTCTTGTCTCTGACTTGCTTCAGGAAGGATCCTGCCGCCTTGTCGGAATACCCGGCTCTCTACTGTCTGAGGCCACGTGTTTCAGTTTTGTTGTATTTGGCTTTAGGAACACAGTAGCTCAAAGATTACTGGTGCACAAGGATGACTCCTGACATATCTCAGGGACCAAATGGGGTGCTGGGCATCAAAGGCTGGTGTCTGGGTATTTTGTTTTGTTTTCGGAGCCACACACAGTGATTCTGGGGATTATACTCTTGGCTGTGCATTCTGGCATTGTACCTGGCATTGCTTAGGGGACCCTATGGAATGGTGGGAATCACCAGCCCTACTCACTGTCCTGTTACACAGTCATGCTGCTTTGTTTCTTTTCGTATTAATTTTTGTGCCACAGTGGAGATGCTCAGGGCTTCCTCCTGAATCTGTGCCTGATGTGCATCATGGGTCCCCGGGTGTGCTGGACCTGTTTGTGCTCTTGCAACTCAAGTGACTGTGGGATACAAGGGATGTATGTTTAGTGTTTTGAGCTGAAAGCAGGGTCACTCATTTGGATCCCACTGATTGTGTGCTCAGTTTTTACTCTCTGCAGTGCTTATAGGAGCAGTGGTTGAATTCCCTGGGGTCAGAAGCAAGTCTGCCACCTTCAGGAACCTTCTAGAAGAGGATACTCACATTTTCATAGATGCAGCTGTCTTAGAGAAGTTGGGACCCGTTGGCCAGAAGTTCTGGTGGAGGCTGGTTCCTCCCGATGGGACAGACCCTGAGACCCTCTAGGGCCCTGGGTTCCTGGCCTCACAGCCCAGGGTACAGGGTGGGGACAGACCCTGACTCCTGCCCCCTTTGTATGCTGGTTCAGGGCACGGTGACCTTCCCTGATGTGGCCGTGATCTTCACCCCAGAAGAGTGGATGTGCTTGGATGCCTCTCAAAGAAAGCTCTACAAGGACGTGATGCTGGAGACCTACCAGAACCTGTGGGCCATTGGTGAGAGCAGTGCGGGGCTGACCTTGTCTGGACAGTCCCATGTCGGCTCCCTGTCCTGGGCCGTGACTGTGTTTCCAACAGTAGTTGTGACTGTACTGGCGAGGACAGCCATGCAGTAGCTCTTTCTCTAGCTCTGTCCCTGGTTTTCTAGTTGGTGCTCACCTGGCGATGCTCAGGGCTTACTCTAAGCTCTGTCCTTAGGAATCACTCTCTGTGGGTTTGCATGAATCTTGAGTGTTTGGGATCAACCCAGGTTAGCCCCATGCATGGCAAGCTCCCCATGCGCTAAGCCATCACTTAGGTCCCTCAAGAAAGTTTCTGGTTCCTGCCAATGCTGAGTTCTCTGATCAATTCTTGTACTACACATAATATCTAGTATTTTTGGGGGTTTTGCTTTTATTTGGGGCACAACCTGAATCCTCTTGTCTCTGTGCTAAGGGAACACTCCCAGAGGTGCTCAGGAGCCATGGGATTCTGAGGTTTGAACACGCTTGGCAGCGTAAAACGTTGCTGTCTTAATCCTGGAACAATTGCACCAGGCCCACTACTTCAGTTAATTTATTTTTATTTTTATTATTTTTATTTTTTTATTTTTTAAAATTTTTATTAATGAAACACCACGAGGTACAGTTGTAGACTTACAAATTTTCATGCTTAGGTGTCAGTTATACAGTGATCGAGTATCCATCCCTCCACCAGTGCCCATTCTCCACCACCACTAATCCCAGTATCCCTCCCACCCCCATCCCACTGCCCACCCTGCCTCTGTGGCGGGGCATTCTCTTATTTTGTTTTGATTTGGTTTGGGGTTATACTTAAAAATACGTAGGGATTATTTCTGGCTGTGTATTCAGTTATTCATCCTGGTTGTGGTCCGGGGCATTTTGTGCTGCTGGGGATCAATCCTGTACGTGTGTGCAGTGTCTGTGTCCTGCCTGCTGTAATATCGCTCCCAACCCAGTTTATGTATTTCTTAGGGCCTCACCCCATCAGAGGTTGGTCTATTTCAGTGCTCGTGGGCACTTTCAGTGGTTCTTGGTTCATCCGGAGTCAGGATTTGCCTCTGGATTATGCAGTCAGGGATCACAGCTGATGGCTTGAGAGACCCTACTGAATGTCAGGATCGAACTTTAATTGACTTTGAGGAAGGCCAGTGCCTGACCTGCTGTGCTGTCTGTCTGCATCCTTTTATGTTTATTTTAAAAACCATCTGGGAGCTTTGGTCATCTTTGTTCATCTTTGGATTTGTTAAGCTTTGGGGTTTACTGCACTCAG
Organism: Sorex fumeus; assembly: GCF_029834395.1. Taxonomy (NCBI): domain Eukaryota; kingdom Metazoa; phylum Chordata; class Mammalia; order Eulipotyphla; family Soricidae; genus Sorex; species Sorex fumeus. The sequence goes on along the minus strand of NW_026606552.1, from coordinate 9,797 downwards.
GCATCAGTTCGCACAGGCTCAGTACATTGCATGTGATGCCGAACCTATAGTGACAGTACAGTGAACACGGTGTTTGTCTTGCAAGTTCTGGACATACATTCTATTCTCACCAACCCATAATGATCCTCAAGCAAAACCAAAGGTGATTTTTGAGTACACAGTCAGGGAGAAGCCTTGAGTATCCCCAGGTGAGGATCTCAAACTAGAGAAAAAAATACTATGTACTGTGCTGTGATCAAACCCCTGTTGGACATTTAAGACCCCAGTTATACTATTTGTGGTGTTTTATGGGCCCGGTATTTTATTCTTAAATTAGGACCTGGATCTTAGCTCTTGGATAACCACAATCTAGAACATTTCAGATGTGAAGATTCTGTTCATGCCTTTTCAGTAATTTACTCCATTTTTATATGGATACATGCGGTTTACTTGTCACATTTTCCTTGTCACTAATCCATGCTCCATAACTGTGAGGTTCAGGGCATTCTGGGTTGAAGCCTGCGGTGATCTCCTGGCTGAAAGGAGGAACCCTGAGGCCGGGGAAGAGAGGCATGCATGCATGTCTTGTAGGATTGCCAAGCTTTTCACAGCAATCCTTTCCAGGGACCTTCCCTTTTCTGTGGGATACTTTGGACTGTGAGAACCAAATAGATGTCCTCAAGCTGTACTGCCTGTTTAAGGATGTCCCATCCCATTCGAAGAATTCATTTTCTTTTTTTTGGGGGGGGGTGTCACACCCAGAAATGCACAGGGGATACTCCTGGATCATGCACTCAGGAATTACTCCTAGCAGTGCTCAAGGGACCATATGGGATGCTGGGAATCGAACCCGGGTAAACCGTGTGCAAGGCAAATGCCTTACCCACTGTGCTATTGCTCCAGCCCCTCCATTCGAAGAATACTTACATTGTATATTGTGTTTCGTTTCAGAACTCAATGCATGGCTTCGGGATTTAGGAACTCAATCAGCGAGTATGAGTGAGCCGGTAAGATTTGCAAGTTTGGAATCAATTTTATAATACTAACAGAAAATATCAGTGGACCAGCATGTTATTTTTAAAGTGCAGGGCCGGGAACGGCTGGAAAAAAAAATTGGAGTATGATGCTTGAATTTGAGGACCCTTATCTTAACTGGGTGCTGACATCTCTGCTCAAAACCTAAAGAAAATTGTAATATGTTTCATGTATATGCCTTGCTTTTTCATTTGATTGAAAGTATCTACAAATGATATTCGTTAAAATACCTTGTCTTTTAAACTGGTCCATCCACATTGCCATGTGTTTCACAGAGACCTACTGGTAATGCTGAGCACTGAATGGTGTACCCCAACCCTAAATGAAAACAAAATACAGAACAGAAAAAAACCCTGAAAAGAACCTGCCTATGGTGAGATGTTTTCAATGGCCCTTGTGGTCAGTGTCAGCAGTGTTGGATGCAGTTTTTCTTAACAAATGCATCCCCGGCTTTACTCCACATTGAGATAGAAATGAACACAGAATTTAGTGTGTTTTATCTTGAATCTGGTGCATCAGTATTCTGTGGACGGAGTTATTTCTGCCTGTTCATCGAGTTAAAAATATTTAACAAATTAATGGCCCCTCATTCATCAATTTTCCATGTGTGTCTTACAGAAACATTAGGTTAGTCCATGGTATTGCCATCCACTTGTCGGGAATTGCATTGGTATGTTGCAAATGTTAGAAATCAACCTGCAGGTATCAATTTCTTTTGACATGGAGACACTTAAGGCAGAGAACGATAATTGGAATCCTCTGCTGTTCTACAGGGAAGCAGCCAGCCCGAGTGGAATGTCTCTGACCCTTCACACTGTGAAAAAGTTTCGAGTGTGCATTTGTGCCCTCAGCCACATGGGGATGCTAAGGCAAGCAGGATTGCCTCCGAGGGTGATCAGAATGGAGAGAGCAACCTCATTCTGAAGAATCCCTCCCCGGGGAAAAGTTTCACGCAATCTGTTATTCTCAGTCTACAGACACAAACCCCAACATTGGAGCAGACCCTTGAATGTGGGAGAGGAGCACTGTTTACAGCGAGTCCTTCACACCGAAAGCCCCACAAGCAAAGTCACCATGGATTGACCCTGTCTCAGTGTAAGGAATGTGGGGGAGCTTTCCCATGTTCCCAGGACTGTGATGTTCCCTTAGAAACCCACAGTGGACAGAATCCCCAAGAGTATCAGCAGCAAGGGCGTGGTTTGAATCCGGCATCACCCCAATGTGATGACATGAACATCCACACAGGAGGGAAACCACATGCATGTAAGGACTGTGCGAAGGCCTTCACTCGACCCTCAGACCTCTTACAACATTGTAGAATCCATACTGGAAAGAAAGCATATGTGTGTGAGCAATGTGGGAAGGTCTTTGGTTACTCCTCATACCTTTCTAGACACAGGAAAATTCATACTGGAGAGAAACCTCATAAATATAAGGCACGTGGAAAGGCCTTCACTCGATCCTCAACCCTCACCGGGCATATGAAAACTCATACTGAAGAGAGGCCTTATATATGTAAGGAGTGTGGGAAGGCCTTTACTTATTCCTCAAACCTTAGTCGGCATATAAGAATTCACAAAGGAGAGAAGCCTTATGGATATAAGCTATGTGGAAAGGCCTTCTCTGTGTCCTCAAGCCTTGATGTGCATATGAGGATTCACAATGGAGAGAAGCCTTATGGCTGTAAGGTATGTGGAAAGGACTTTGTTGTATCCTCAAACCTTATCTGCCATATGAGAATTCACACTGGAGAGAGACCTTATGTTTGTAAGGAATGTGGGAAGGCCTTTGTTGAATCCTCAGGTCTTACTCGGCATATGAGAATTCACAATGGAGAGAAGCCTTATGGATGTAAGGTTTGTGGAAAGGCCTTTGTTAATTCCTCAAGACTTACCTGCCATATGAGAATTCACACTGGAGAGAGACCATATGTTTGTAAGGAATGTGGGAAGGCCTTTGTTGAATCCTCAGGCCTTACTCAACATATGAGAATTCACAATGGAGAGAAGCTTTATGGATGTAAGGTATGTGGAAAGGCCTTTGTTTTTTCCTCAAGCCTTAATATGCATATGAGAATTCACAATGGAGAGAAGCATTATGGATGTAAGGTATGTGGAAAGGCCTTTGTGGAATCCTCAAGCCTTCTCTGCCATATGAGAATTCACACTGGAGAGAGACTATATGTTTGTAAGGAATGTGGGAAGGCCTTTGTTGTATCCTCAGGCCTTACTCGACATATGAGAATTCACAATGGAGAGAAGCCTTATGGATGTAAGGTATGTGGAAAGGCCTTTGTTTTTTCCTCAAGCCTCAATATGCATATGAGAATTCACAATGGAGAAAAGCCTTATGGATGTAAGGTATGTGGAAAGGCCTTTGTGGAATCCTCAACCCTCATTCGCCATATGCGATAGCACACTGGTGAGAGACCTTATATTTGTAAGGAGTGTGGGAAGGCCTTTGTTTCTTCCTCAACCCTTACTCGTCATGTGAGAATTCACACTGGAGAGAAACCATTTGTTTGTAAGGAATGTGGGAGGGCCTTTCATCAGGCCTCCGGCCTAATTGTACATAGGGCAGTTCACACTGGGGTGAAATCTTATATATGTCAAGAATGTGGGAAGGTCTTTGTGTTTCCTTCTGGTCTTAGGAAACATCATAAAATTCATAGTAGATAACTCAATGACCTAATAACAATTTTTAATGTCAAAACAGGCCCTTTTCAGAAAGTCTGTTTTCTTTGTACCATGGGACGCTGTGCTACAAAAGTGCAGCCAGGGAGGTAATAATCCTGGCTATGTGTAACAAACTTTTTGTGATGTCAGTCTATAAGGGAAAGTCTATGCCAGGGTCCCCGAATTTGAACTTGATATGTATGTTAACATGTACTTTTCTGGTTTCTGGTGAAAGCTAAGAGGAATATGAATAAAATGCAAAAAAAATCTCCTTTGCTCAGGGCTGTCATGGTCAAGAGTTGCCAAGATTAGTACCAGGAATTTTGCTTCATGGCTTGGAGGCCAGTCACACATGCTAGGGGAAAAGGCAGCCCAGATAGAGAATGGAGCACCAAATAAAGAGTGTTGCAAGGATCCTCCCAGGATGGGAGAAGCATGCTGAAAGTAGACTATAGACCAAACATGATTGCCACTCAATGCCTCTTTTGCAAACCACAACACCCAAAATGAGAGAGAGAACAAAGGGGAATGCCCTGCCACAGAGGCAGGGTGGGATGAGGGCGTGGGGGGTGGGAGGGATACAGGGATCCGTGGTGGTGGGAAATGTGCACTGGTTGAAGGATGGGTATTTGAAACCCAAGCACAGAACTTTGTAAGTCTACAACTGTGCCTCATGGTGTCTCACTAATTAAAAGTTAAAAAAAAGGAATTTGAATAAAAAGGCAAAATAAAATCACTTCGCTCAGGGCTGCCAAGGTTCACCACTGTCTTATTCTTTGTTGTGACTCTGGCTTGACATTTTTATTTTGCTTTTTGGTTCACATGCAGTGATGTTCTGTGGTTACTCCTGCCTCCACAATCAGTAGTTACTTCTGGCAGTTCCTGATGACCATATGGGATGGCAGGGATTGAAACTGAACTGCCCCGTGCAAGGAAAATGTCCTCCCCTCTGGACTACTGCTCCAGCGCCTGTGACTTGACCTCTGTAAATGATAAATCACAATACATGCAGTCCTGTACCTCGATCTCCCTCAGATGTTCTATAAGTATGCTATTCGGTTCTGAATTAAAGGTTCACTGTGCTCTGGTCCATCTGCCATCAGTTGTTGTGGTCTCCGTGTCTTTGTTTCTCTGGAGAGCGGAACACCAAACACCTCATACTATGGGACCTACCGACTCACTATTCTTCACATCTGGCAACCTGGGAAGGGTGCCTCAGAATTCACACTTGAGTATTTGTTGTTCTTGTTTCCTTTCATTAGAGTTACCTTTTGACGTTGCAGTATTTTTGGTAAACACCCTTCTTTGTCTGTGGCTTATTCCTACCTCTGAGCTAAAGGATCACTTCTGTCAGAGGTCTGGAGCCCATATATGTGCTAGTGTATTGAACCTGGGTCAGTCAAGTGCAAGGTGAATGTTTTATCTGCTGTATTACCACACCAATCCACAAGATATTGTATTCATGGTTTAAAAGTAGACCCAAGGGGTATGGTTGCCGCCAGCAGGTCAATCTGTACCTGTGAGGCGAGTGCATCAGCAGCCTGATGGCGCCTTCAGACTTCCAGATACCCCAAAATTGCTGCTGTGCCTTTGACTAGACCCCAAAAATTTGGGGCAAAGCTTAACCAAGAATGTAAACGGCCAAAAGTTAGGTATGTGGGAGACACACCCACAAACCACCTCTGGTTCAGCTATAGAATTGGAGGCATGGCCTCTCTGGTTCCTGATTGAACTGCTTAATGGCCATGATCCCAGAGACTCAGAAACAAATCTCGAAACCCAGAGGCTTTTGGCAGAAATGCGCCCGGTCCCTGTAGTAGGTTACCGGTGCTGGGCCAACCCAGGTGGGAATAGGTTTCATGCCTTGGCCTGTTCCCCCTGGTGGCCCAGTGGCCGCCATCCTTCAGAGGCCACTGGACAGTCAGGTTTGGGCCCACAGTGACGAGACACGCAGGACCTCACAGGATGGGGGTGGAGCCGGTCCTGTCCTCCCCACCACAACAAGACCCCAAGTCATCGCCCATGAACGGCCTCTCTGACTCCTGATCAAGATGCTTAATGGTCATGATCCCAGAGATTCAGAAACAAATCTGAAAACCCAGTAGCTTTTGGCCGAAATGTGTCCGGACCCCACAGTACGTTACTGTCACCCGGCCACCCCAGGGAGGAAAGGGTGTTGTCACTCCACCTACTCCCCCCTGGCAAATCAGTGGCTGTAATCCTCCAGAGGCCATTGGACAGTCAGGATCAGGCCTGCAGTGACAAACTTGTTGGGCCTCACAGGATGGGGGGGGGGGGGCCGGGCCTGTCCTCCCCAGCCCAACGAGACCCTAAGTCATCGCCCACGAATGGGCTCTCTGGCTTCTGATCAAGCTGCTTAATGGCCTTGCTCCCAGAGACTCCGAAACAAATCTCGAAATTCAGTGGCTTTTGGCAGAACTGCATTCAGACCCCGCAGTAGGTTACTGTTCCAGGGCCACCCCAGTGGGGAAAGGGTGTTGTCCCTCTGCCTGTTCCCCCCTGGCGGCTCAGTGGCCGTCATTCTCCAGAGACCATTGGACAGTCAGGTCTAGGCCCGCAGTGATGAGACATTTTGGGGCTCATGGGATGGGGGTGGAGACGGGCCTGTCCTCCCCACCCCAATGAGACCCCAAGTCATTGTCCACGAACGGCCTTTCTGGCTCCTGATCAAGCTGCTTAACGGCCATGATCCCAGATACTCAGAAACAAATCTTGAAACCCAGCAGCTTTTGGCAGAAATGTGTCCGGACCCCGCAGTAGGTTGCTGTCGCTGGGCCACCCCCGGGGGGAAAGGGTGCTGTCTTTCCAACTGCTTCCTCCTGGTGGCTCGGTAGCCGTCATCCTCGAGCAGCCATTGGACAGTCAGGCTTGGTCCCCCAGTGAGGAAACTTGTTGGGCCTCAGGGGATGGGGGTGGAGCCGGGCTTGTCCTCCCCACCCCAATAAGACCCCAAGTCATCACCCACAAATGGCCTTTCTGGCTCCTGATCAAGCTGTTCAACGGCCATGATCCCAGAGACTCAGGAGCAAATCTCGAAACCCAGTGGCTTTTGCCAGAAATCCCTCCAGATTTAAGTGTTAAAATTTTAGAATTTCAAAATCACATGGCCTTACTGCAGCCACACGACATCATATGTTTTTCATAACCAGCAATAGAACACAAATTGTCTACTGTTGCCTTTTCAGCAGATCTGAGTGTTGGGGTAAAATCTCAAATAATAATGGTGGGTCTGGTGTCGAAATATTGAATGTGATCAAAGTAGAGTAATGTGAAAATCATCTGCCCCACAGGTAGGGGGAGGGTGTGGGATGGTGGTATACTGGGGTTTTTGGTGGTGGAGAATGGGCACTGGTGAAGGTACGGGTGTTTCATTGTATGACCGAGACTTAAACCCGAAAGCTTTGTAACTTCTCATGGTGATTCAATAAATAAAATTGTAAAAAAAAATGAAAAAAAGTAAGGTGGAGTTCATGCACAATTCAATCAGCTAATCAGTGACTGAATAAATAGCAGTAGTCCTACATTAAAAAAAGTAGACCCACTCCAGAAATTCCAGTTGTTAGACACACGTAAAATCATGGCTCATAGTAAACACCCTGGATATTTGGATAATTTTGTGATACAAGACACTGTTTACATGGTTTTCAGAGCTGTTCCTGCAAAACAGGAGCAAGTGCTGGAGGAGGCTCATGTGATGATTCGGTATTACAGTAAATCAGGACCAGGATGGCCTAGGTCCAGCAGATCAGACATGGGGCACCTGGGACTCACCCGAGTGCAGGAGTGACCTTGTTCCCTGGAAGAAAATTCCCAGGCCCATGACCCCGCCCATTATACAAGAGGACAGCTGAAGGTTTGTCCACCCTGAGTCCCTGTGACTGCCCCCACGCAGAGCCACTAATGGGCCTGTTGTCACTGTGACCTGCAGGGGCCATCTCTGCATGGGAGCTCCTGGCCTAAGAGTTAGTCCCTGGCCTTAGGTACCTTCCTGTAGGGCCCTGAGTGGATTCCCGGGGCTCGGGCAGGGCTGTAGTTTCCTCCCCTGTAGGCTGAGACTAGCCCTCCTGTCCTAACAGGCAGCCTGGTCACAACCCACTTCTCTGTCCCCTGGAGAGGGAGGAGCATCTGGCAGTGTATCCCTGCGGATGGGTCTGTGAGCCAGTGACCAAGTGTCTGGCAAGTCACTACATTTCTTGCTCCAATGCAGGGACTTCCTGGTGGGGGGCGTGGCTGGCTCTGCTCCTCTGGTGCTCACGGCTCAGGTCTTTCCATGGATACTCCTGCTGATCTACAGGAAAAACAAAGGGAAGAGGTGGTGACGTGCCCTCTGCCACACCATCCTCAGGCATGAGAGCGACAAGATGACCCAGTGCAGTGACAGGAGCGCACAGGCTTCTCGGGTCTTGGGTTGTTTCAGGAAGGAGACGTGGGATGTGGCTCCGAGCCTGAGTGCCCGGCTCTCTGCTGTTTGAGGCCGTAGGGCTTCAAGCTCCTGAATCCAGGCATCTGTGCCAAGTTTGTGCTCCCCTTCTTTCCCCTTGGACTGTCCATCATGGAATGATCTGTGCTTTAATTTCCTGGCTTTGTCGTTAATCTTCCTTATCTGTCAGGTGTGTAGAATAGTCCATGGGAATCTCAGCCTTCAGTCTTCCTTTATGTGCCTCAGCAGGGTGGCTGTGGAGCTTGCAACTCCGGGTCCCCTTTTCTGGAGCAGTCAGAACCCCTCTGCCCTCTCTAACACCATGCTTATCTTTGCCCTAGGATCATTATATGTTTTTGAGTATCTAAGAAGTTTATCGTCGTTTAGGTTTTGGGCCCAGCCATAGTAATACATGACTCCTTGTGTGTCTCAGGTGTAACTCCTGGCTGTGCGCTCAGGAATTATACCCGAGGTGTTCAGGGATCTGAGATCTGAGCCTGTCTGCCTCAAGCTAAGCACATGATCTCTCTCCTGTTCTTTCGTGTTCCTCTTAGTGATATTTTTGCCTTTGTGTTAAAGTAATGAATAAGTCCATATCAAAATTAGTTTGGATCAGGACATGGATAGCAGGGAGCGCACTTGCATTTTAGGCAGCTGACTGATTTTTGATCCCCTGCATTTAATGTGGTCCCAGTATCTGGTCTGGTCAAAATACAACACCCAAAAGCTAGTTTGGATAATGTCTAGGTCATCACAGTGATCACCCAAAATATCTACCCTTTTCTGTGGGCCTGTTTGGACTGTGAGAACTATCAAGATGTCCGCTATATGCTGTACCTCATTCTACTATCCAGTGAGTAACTCTTACATTCTGTTTTGTTTGATTTCAGAAATCAAACCCCAAATGTGGGATTCAGTATTACCACATTTTGATGCAGTACAACAGGATCATCGAGTACAAGTGAGCTGGAAAGGTTTGCATGTTCAGAATAAATTATTATGCCACTGGGATTTTCAGTGGACCAAGCATGTGGCTTGAATGGGGGCACCTGGTATCCTTTGCTGTCAGCAGATCTCCAGACTCTGGACATCACAGGGAGGAAATCCACAGTCTTATGCCAAGAGTAATAGGCTCTTAGCCTCAGTGGGTGATAAATTCAGTAATTTTAAGATTTAAAGGCATTCTGTTTTTTTTTCAATACCAAAATAATACTGAGTTTTTTTTTTTTATAGAATGTAAGCACAGGTGAACATTGTTGAAAAGTACTGGGTTTTTGGCCCTAGTAGTAGTGTAGTGGGAAGTGCACTGCTTTGTCTAGGGATTTGAACCAGGTTCTATACCCAGCACCCAATATGGTCCCCACAGCCCCACTAGGAGTGATCTATAAGCACTATTTTGTGTGACACTGCCCCAACAAATAAATACAAAAAACTCCCCAAAACCTCATTGATTAACATTAACTGACATTAACTCAATTAGGTTCGATGTCTTCAATGGCCCCTGTGTTCTCAGTTTTGTGGGGATTCAGCCTTGCTTTCATACATGCATCCCGAGTTCCATACTGAGTTACAACCGAACCCAGACTCTGGTTTATTTTTATTTGTTTGAAACTGGTGCTTCCATTTTCTGTATAGGAATTATTTTCACGTAATGTGTTCTTCATTGA
>NW_026606551.1:0-21073 GCF_029834395.1 Sorex fumeus | reverse complement strand
CAGAATGTTCCATTCATTCACTGCGAATGTGGAATTCAACTGACTCTCCACTCCATGCAGGTTTTCCTTACACCACTGATGAATGTCCAAGTAACCCAATGCTGGTTTTCAGCTGCATGTTCACACTCGCAGCCATGCTATACAATTGGCTTTCCACTAAATCCTGATTAGTTCTTGATTTTCCTTCCACACGACCCAGCCTTCAGAAATCGTTGGAATCTCCACTAGAGAATGTTCCATTCATTCACTGCGAATCTGGAATTCCTCTGAACCTCCACTCCCGGCAGGTTTTCGTTACACCACTGTTGAATGTCCAAGTAACCCAATGTTTTAAGTGTTTTCTTCACAAGCGCAGTGGTGCTGTTCAATTGGCTATCCACTCAACCCTGGCCAGCTCTACATTTTCCTGTCCACACCACAGAGACTGGAGAAATCATTGTTATCTCCACTACAGAATGTTCCATTCATTCACAGCGAATCTGGAATTCATCTGAATCTCCACTCCCGGCAGGTTTTCGTGACACCACTGGTAAATATCCAAGTAATCCAATGCTGGTTTTAAGTGGCCTGCTCATACTCTCAGCCGTGCTGTTCAATTTGCTATCCACTCAACCCTCTTCAGCTCCATTTTCCTGTCCACATAACCCAAACTTCAGAAACAATTGGTATCTCCTCCACAGAATGTTCCATTCATTGACGGCAAATCTGAAATTCATCTAATTCTCAACTCCCGTCAGGTTTTCGTTACACCACTTGTGAATGTCCAATTAAGCCAAAGCTGGTTTTCAGTGGCCTGTTCTTACTACGAGACGTGCTGTTCATTTGGCTATCCATTCCACCCTGTTCAGCTCTACATTTTCGTGTCCACAAAACCCAGCCTTCAGAAATCATTGGAATCACCACTAGAGAATGTTCCATTCATTCACTGCGAATCTGGAATTCATCTGAATCTCCACTCCCGGCAGGTTTTCATTGCACCACTGCTGAATGTTCAAGTAACGCAATGATGGTTTTCAGCGGTCTATTCACACTCGAACCCGTGCTGTTCACGGTCTAGCGACTCAACACTGGTGAGTTCTTCTTTTTCCAGTTCAGACAATACAAACCTCAGAAACCATTGCAATCTACACTACAGAATGTTTCATTCATTCAGGCGAATCTTGAATTCATCTTGTTCTCCACTCCCAGCAGGTTTTCGTTTCACCACTGGTGAATGTCCAAGCAACCCAAGGCTGGTTTCAGCTGCGTGTTAACACTCGCAGCCGTGCTGTTCAATTGGCTATCCAGTGAACGCTGGTTAGCTCTTGATTTTCCTTCCACACACCGAGCCTTCAGAAATCATTCTTATCTCCACTTCAGAATGTTCCATTCGTTCCCTGCGAATCTGGAATTCCTCTGACTCTCCACACCAGGCAGATTTTCCTAACAACACTGGTGAATGACCAGGTAATCCAATGCTGGTTTTCAGCGGCTGTTCACACTCACAGCCTTGCTGTTCAATTGGCAATCCAGTCAAACCTAGTCAGCTCTTCATTTTCCTGTCCACACAACCCAGCGTTCAGAAATCATTGGAATCTCTACTACAGAAATTTCCATTCATTCACTGTGAATCTGGAAATACTCTGAATCTGCATTCCAGGAAGGCTTTCGTTACACCACTGATGAATGTCCAAGTAATGCAATGCTGCTTCTTAGTGGTCTGTTCACACTCGAAACCGTGCTGTTCATTGGCTATCCACTCAATATCGGTCAGCTCTTCAATATCCTGTCCAGACTATCCAGATTCCTAAATGTTGGCAATCACCACTACAGAATGTTCCATTCAATCACGCGAATCTGGAATTCATCAGAGTCTCCACTCCTGGAAGGTTTTCGTGACACCACTGGTAAATGTCCAAGGAAGACAATGCTGGTTTTAAGCCGCCTGCTAACACACTCAGCCGTGCTGTTCAATTTGCTATCCACCCAACCCTATTCAGCTCTACATTTTCCTGTCCTCATAACCCAACCTTCAGAAATAATTGGTATCTCCTCCACAGAATGTTCCGTTCATTCACTGCGAATCTTAAATTCATCTGACTCTCAACTCCCGGCGGGTTATCGTTACACCACTTGTGAATGTCCAAGTAAGCCAATGCTGGTTTTCAGTGGCCTGTTCATACTAAGAGACGTGCTGTTCATTTGGCTATCCACTCCACCCTGTTCAGCTCTACATTTTCGTGTCCACAAAACCCAGCCTTCAGAAATCATTGGAATCACCACTAGAGAATGTTCCATTCATTCACTGCGAATCTGGAATTCCTCTGAACCTCCACTCCTGGCAGGTTTTCGTTACGCCACTGGTGAATGTCCAAGTAACTCAATACTGGTTTTCAGAGGCATGTTCAACTCGCAGAAGTGCTGTTCAATGGGCTATCCACTCAATATTGGTCAGCTCTTCATTTTCCTCTCCACACAAACCAGCCTTCAGAAATCATTGGGCTCTCCACTACAGACTGTTCCATTCATTCACTGCGATTCTGCAATTCATCTGACTCTCCGCTCCAGGCAGGTTTTCATTACAGCACTGGTGAATGACCAAGTAATCCAATGCTGGTTTTCAGCCGCCTTTTCACACTCGCAGTGTGCTGTTCAATTGTCTATCCACTCAAACCTGGTCAGCCTTTCATTTTCTTTTCCACAATATCAGACTTCAGAAATCATTGGAATCGCCAGTACAGAATGTTCCATTCATTCACTGCCAATCTGGAATTCATCTGAATCTGCACTCCAGGTAGGCTTTCATTACACCACTTATGAATGTCCAAGTAACACAATGCTGGTTTTCAGCGGTCTGTTCACACTCTAAGCCCTGCTTTTTACTGGGTATCCACACAACTGTGGTCAGCTCTTCATTTTCATGTCCAAACAATCCAGACTTGAGAAATCATTGCAATCTCCAGTACAGAATGTTCCATTCATTCACTGCGAATCTGGAATTCAACTGAATCTCCACTACCTGCAGATTTATCTTACACCACTTGTGAATGTCCAAGTAAAACAATGCTGGTTTTCAGAGGCCTGTTCATGTTCGCAGCCGTGCTGTTCAATTGGCTATCCACTCAACCTGTTTTGCTCCTCATTTTCCTGTGCACACAACCCAGCCTTCAGAAATCATTGTAATCTCCACTACAGGATGTTCCATTCATTCACTGGGAATCTGGAATTCATCTGAATCTGCACTCCACGCAGGCTTTCGTTACACCACTGCTGAAAGTCGAAGTAATGCAATACTGGTTTTCAGTGGTCTGTTCACATTCGAAGCCGAGGCTTTTTACAGGCTATCCACTCAACACTGGTCAGCTCTTCATTTTCGTGTCCCCACAATCCAGATTTCAGAAATCATTGCAATCTCCACTACAGAATGTTCCATTCATTCACTGCGAGTCTGGAGTTTATCTGATTCTCCACTCCCGCCTGGTTAACATTACACCACTTGTGAATGTCCAAGTAAGCCAATGCTGGTTTTCAGAGGCCTGTTCATACTCGCAGCCGTGCTGTTTAATTGACAATTCACTCCACCCTGTTCAGCTCTTCATTGTCCCACCACACTACCAGCCTTCAGAAATCTTTGTTATCTCCACTACAGAATGTTCCATTCATTCACTGCGAATCTGGAATTCATCTGACTCTCAACTCCACGCCTCCACGCAGGTTTTCATTACACCACTGTTGAATGTCCAAGTAACCCAATGCTGGTTTTCAGCGGCCTGTTCATATTCGCAGCCCTGCTGTTTACTTGGCTATCGATTCAAGCCTGGTCAGCTCTTCATTTTCCTGTCCACACAACACAGGCTTCAGAAATCATTGGAATCTCCTCTACAGAATGTTCCATTCATTCACTGCGAATGTGGAATTCAACTGACTCTCCACTCCATGCAGGTTTTCCTTACACCACTGATGAATGTCCAAGTAACCCAATGCTGGTTTTCAGCTGCATGTTCACACTCGCAGCCATGCTATACAATTGGCTTTCCACTAAATCCTGATTAGTTCTTGATTTTCCTTCCACACGACCCAGCCTTCAGAAATCGTTGGAATCTCCACTAGAGAATGTTCCATTCATTCACTGCGAATCTGGAATTCCTCTGAACCTCCACTCCCGGCAGGTTTTCGTTACACCACTGTTGAATGTCCAAGTAACCCAATGTTTTAAGTGTTTTCTTCACAAGCGCAGTGGTGCTGTTCAATTGGCTATCCACTCAACCCTGGCCAGCTCTACATTTTCCTGTCCACACCACAGAGACTGGAGAAATCATTGTTATCTCCACTACAGAATGTTCCATTCATTCACAGCGAATCTGGAATTCATCTGAATCTCCACTCCCGGCAGGTTTTCGTGACACCACTGGTAAATATCCAAGTAAGCCAATGCTGGTTTTAAGTGGCCTGCTCATACTCTCAGCCGTGCTGTTCAATTTGCTATCCACTCAACCCTCTTCAGCTCCATTTTCCTGTCCACATAACCCAAACTTCAGAAACAATTGGTATCTCCTCCACAGAATGTTCCATTCATTGACGGCAAATCTGAAATTCATCTAATTCTCAACTCCCGTCAGGTTTTCGTTACACCACTTGTGAATGTCCAATTAAGCCAAAGCTGGTTTTCAGTGGCCTGTTCTTACTACGAGACGTGCTGTTCATTTGGCTATCCATTCCACCCTGTTCAGCTCTACATTTTCGTGTCCACAAAACCCAGCCTTCAGAAATCATTGGAATCACCACTAGAGAATGTTCCATTCATTCACTGCGAATCTGGAATTCATCTGAATCTCCACTCCCGGCAGGTTTTCATTGCACCACTGCTGAATGTTCAAGTAACGCAATGATGGTTTTCAGCGGTCTATTCACACTCGAACCCGTGCTGTTCACGGTCTAGCGACTCAACACTGGTGAGTTCTTCTTTTTCCAGTTCAGACAATACAAACCTCAGAAACCATTGCAATCTACACTACAGAATGTTTCATTCATTCAGGCGAATCTTGAATTCATCTTGTTCTCCACTCCCAGCAGGTTTTCGTTTCACCACTGGTGAATGTCCAAGCAACCCAAGGCTGGTTTCAGCTGCGTGTTAACACTCGCAGCCGTGCTGTTCAATTGGCTATCCAGTGAACGCTGGTTAGCTCTTGATTTTCCTTCCACACACCGAGCCTTCAGAAATCATTCTTATCTCCACTTCAGAATGTTCCATTCGTTCCCTGCGAATCTGGAATTCCTCTGACTCTCCACACCAGGCAGATTTTCCTAACAACACTGGTGAATGACCAGGTAATCCAATGCTGGTTTTCAGCGGCTGTTCACACTCACAGCCTTGCTGTTCAATTGGCAATCCAGTCAAACCTAGTCAGCTCTTCATTTTCCTGTCCACACAACCCAGCGTTCAGAAATCATTGGAATCTCTACTACAGAAATTTCCATTCATTCACTGTGAATCTGGAAATACTCTGAATCTGCATTCCAGGAAGGCTTTCGTTACACCACTGATGAATGTCCAAGTAATGCAATGCTGCTTCTTAGTGGTCTGTTCACACTCGAAACCGTGCTGTTCATTGGCTATCCACTCAATATCGGTCAGCTCTTCAATATCCTGTCCAGACTATCCAGATTCCTAAATGTTGGCAATCACCACTACAGAATGTTCCATTCAATCACGCGAATCTGGAATTCATCAGAGTCTCCACTCCTGGAAGGTTTTCGTGACACCACTGGTAAATGTCCAAGGAAGACAATGCTGGTTTTAAGCCGCCTGCTAACACACTCAGCCGTGCTGTTCAATTTGCTATCCACCCAACCCTATTCAGCTCTACATTTTCCTGTCCTCATAACCCAACCTTCAGAAATAATTGGTATCTCCTCCACAGAATGTTCCGTTCATTCACTGCGAATCTTAAATTCATCTGACTCTCAACTCCCGGCGGGTTATCGTTACACCACTTGTGAATGTCCAAGTAAGCCAATGCTGGTTTTCAGTGGCCTGTTCATACTAAGAGACGTGCTGTTCATTTGGCTATCCACTCCACCATGTTCAGCTCTACATTTTCGTGTCCACAAAACCCAGCCTTCAGAAATCATTGGAATCACCACTAGAGAATGTTGCATTCATTCACTGCGAATCTGGAATTCATCTGAACCTCCACTCCTGGCAGGTTTTCGTTACGCCACTGGTGAATGTCCAAGTAACTCAATCCTGGTTTTCAGAGGCATGTTCAACTCGCAGAAGTGCTGTTCAATGGGCTATCCACTCAATATTGGTCAGCTCTTCATTTTCCTCTCCACACAAACCAGCCTTCAGAAATCATTGGGCTCTCCACTACAGACTGTTCCATTCATTCACTGCGATTCTGCAATTCATCTGACTCTCCGCTCCAGGCAGGTTTTCATTACAGCACTGGTGAATGACCAAGTAATCCAATGCTGGTTTTCAGCCGCCTTTTCACACTCGCAGTGTGCTGTTCAATTGTCTATCCACTCAAACCTGGTCAGCCTTTCATTTTCTTTTCCACAATATCAGACTTCAGAAATCATTGGAATCGCCAGTACAGAATGTTCCATTCATTCACTGCCAATCTGGAATTCATCTGAATCTGCACTCCAGGTAGGCTTTCATTACACCACTTATGAATGTCCAAGTAACACAATGCTGGTTTTCAGCGGTCTGTTCACACTCTAAGCCCTGCTTTTTACTGGGTATCCACACAACTGTGGTCAGCTCTTCATTTTCATGTCCAAACAATCCAGACTTGAGAAATCATGGCAATCTCCAGTAGAGAATGTTCCATTCATTCACTGCGAATCTGGAATTCAACTGAATCTCCACTACCTGCAGATTTATCTTACACCACTTGTGAATGTCCAAGTAAAACAATGCTGGTTTTCAGAGGCCTGTTCATGTTCGCAGTCGTGCTGTTCAATTGGCTATCCACTCAACCTGTTTTGCTCCTCATTTTCCTGTGCACACAACCCAGCCTTCAGAAATCATTGTAATCTCCACTACAGGATGTTCCATTCATTCACTGGGAATCTGGAATTCATCTGAATCTGCACTCCACGCAGGCTTTCGTTACACCACTGCTGAAAGTCGAAGTAATGCAATACTGGTTTTCAGTGGTCTGTTCACATTCGAAGCCGAGGCTTTTTACAGGCTATCCACTCAACACTGGTCAGCTCTTCATTTTCGTGTCCCCACAATCCAGATTTCAGAAATCATTGCAATCTCCACTACAGAATGTTCCATTCATTCACTGCGAGTCTGGAGTTTATCTGATTCTCCACTCCCGCCTGGTTAACATTACACCACTTGTGAATGTCCAAGTAAGCCAATGCTGGTTTTCAGAGGCCTGTTCATACTCGCAGCCGTGCTGTTTAATTGACAATTCACTCCACCCTGTTCAGCTCTTCATTGTCCCACCACACTACCAGCCTTCAGAAATCTTTGTTATCTCCACTACAGAATGTTCCATTCATTCACTGCGAATCTGGAATTCATCTGACTCTCAACTCCACGCAGGTTTTCATTACACCACTGTTGAATGTCCAAGTAACCCAATGCTGGTTTTCAACGGCCTGTTCATATTCGCAGCCCTGCTGTTTACTAGGCTATCGATTCAAGCCTGGTCAGCTCTTCATTTTCCTGTCCACACAACACAGGCTTCAGAAATCATTGGAATCTCCTCTACAGAATGTTCCATTCATTCACTGCGAATGTGGAATTCAACTGACTCTCCACTCCATGCAGGTTTTCCTTACACCACTGATGAATGTCCAAGTAACCCAATGCTGGTTTTCAGCTGCATGTTCACACTCGCAGCCATGCTATACAATTGGCTTTCCACTAAATCCTGATTAGTTCTTGATTTTCCTTCCACACGACCCAGCCTTCAGAAATCGTTGGAATCTCCACTAGAGAATGTTCCATTCATTCACTGCGAATCTGGAATTCCTCTGAACCTCCACTCCCGGCAGGTTTTCGTTACACCACTGTTGAATGTCCAAGTAACCCAATGTTTTAAGTGTTTTCTTCACAAGCGCAGTGGTGCTGTTCAATTGGCTATCCACTCAACCCTGGCCAGCTCTACATTTTCCTGTCCACACCACAGAGACTGGAGAAATCATTGTTATCTCCACTACAGAATGTTCCATTCATTCACAGCGAATCTGGAATTCATCTGAATCTCCACTCCCGGCAGGTTTTCGTGACACCACTGGTAAATATCCAAGTAAGCCAATGCTGGTTTTAAGTGGCCTGCTCATACTCTCAGCCGTGCTGTTCAATTTGCTATCCACTCAACCCTCTTCAGCTCCATTTTCCTGTCCACATAACCCAAACTTCAGAAACAATTGGTATCTCCTCCACAGAATGTTCCATTCATTGACGGCAAATCTGAAATTCATCTAATTCTCAACTCCCGTCAGGTTTTCGTTACACCACTTGTGAATGTCCAATTAAGCCAAAGCTGGTTTTCAGTGGCCTGTTCTTACTACGAGACGTGCTGTTCATTTGGCTATCCATTCCACCCTGTTCAGCTCTACATTTTCGTGTCCACAAAACCCAGCCTTCAGAAATCATTGGAATCACCACTAGAGAATGTTCCATTCATTCACTGCGAATCTGGAATTCATCTGAATCTCCACTCCCGGCAGGTTTTCATTGCACCACTGCTGAATGTTCAAGTAACGCAATGATGGTTTTCAGCGGTCTATTCACACTCGAACCCGTGCTGTTCACGGTCTAGCGACTCAACACTGGTGAGTTCTTCTTTTTCCAGTTCAGACAATACAAACCTCAGAAACCATTGCAATCTACACTACAGAATGTTTCATTCATTCAGGCGAATCTTGAATTCATCTTGTTCTCCACTCCCAGCAGGTTTTCGTTTCACCACTGGTGAATGTCCAAGCAACCCAAGGCTGGTTTCAGCTGCGTGTTAACACTCGCAGCCGTGCTGTTCAATTGGCTATCCAGTGAACGCTGGTTAGCTCTTGATTTTCCTTCCACACACCGAGCCTTCAGAAATCATTCTTATCTCCACTTCAGAATGTTCCATTCGTTCCCTGCGAATCTGGAATTCCTCTGACTCTCCACACCAGGCAGATTTTCCTAACAACACTGGTGAATGACCAGGTAATCCAATGCTGGTTTTCAGCGGCTGTTCACACTCACAGCCTTGCTGTTCAATTGGCAATCCAGTCAAACCTAGTCAGCTCTTCATTTTCCTGTCCACACAACCCAGCGTTCAGAAATCATTGGAATCTCTACTACAGAAATTTCCATTCATTCACTGTGAATCTGGAAATACTCTGAATCTGCATTCCAGGAAGGCTTTCGTTACACCACTGATGAATGTCCAAGTAATGCAATGCTGCTTCTTAGTGGTCTGTTCACACTCGAAACCGTGCTGTTCATTGGCTATCCACTCAATATCGGTCAGCTCTTCAATATCCTGTCCAGACTATCCAGATTCCTAAATGTTGGCAATCACCACTACAGAATGTTCCATTCAATCACGCGAATCTGGAATTCATCAGAGTCTCCACTCCTGGAAGGTTTTCGTGACACCACTGGTAAATGTCCAAGGAAGACAATGCTGGTTTTAAGCCGCCTGCTAACACACTCAGCCGTGCTGTTCAATTTGCTATCCACCCAACCCTATTCAGCTCTACATTTTCCTGTCCTCATAACCCAACCTTCAGAAATAATTGGTATCTCCTCCACAGAATGTTCCGTTCATTCACTGCGAATCTTAAATTCATCTGACTCTCAACTCCCGGCGGGTTATCGTTACACCACTTGTGAATGTCCAAGTAAGCCAATGCTGGTTTTCAGTGGCCTGTTCATACAAAGAGACGTGCTGTTCATTTGGCTATCCACTCCACCCTGTTCAGCTCTACATTTTCGTGTCCACAAAACCCAGCCTTCAGAAATCATTGGAATCACCACTAGAGAATGTTCCATTCATTCACTGCGAATCTGGAATTCCCCTGAACCTCCACTCCTGGCAGGTTTTCGTTACGCCACTGGTGAATGTCCAAGTAACTCAATCCTGGTTTTCAGAGGCATGTTCAACTCGCAGAAGTGCTGTTCAATGGGCTATCCACTCAATATTGGTCAGCTCTTCATTTTCCTCTCCACACAAACCAGCCTTCAGAAATCATTGGGCTCTCCACTACAGACTGTTCCATTCATTCACTGCGATTCTGCAATTCATCTGACTCTCCGCTCCAGGCAGGTTTTCATTACAGCACTGGTGAATGACCAAGTAATCCAATGCTGGTTTTCAGCCGCCTTTTCACACTCGCAGTGTGCTGTTCAATTGTCTATCCACTCAAACCTGGTCAGCCTTTCATTTTCTTTTCCACAATATCAGACTTCAGAAATCATTGGAATCGCCAGTACAGAATGTTCCATTCATTCACTGCCAATCTGGAATTCATCTGAATCTGCACTCCAGGTAGGCTTTCATTACACCACTTATGAATGTCCAAGTAACACAATGCTGGTTTTCAGCGGTCTGTTCACACTCTAAGCCCTGCTTTTTACTGGGTATCCACACAACTGTGGTCAGCTCTTCATTTTCATGTCCAAACAATCCAGACTTGAGAAATCATGGCAATCTCCAGTACAGAATGTTCCATTCATTCACTGCGAATCTGGAATTCAACTGAATCTCCACTACCTGCAGATTTATCTTACACCACTTGTGAATGTCCAAGTAAAACAATGCTGGTTTTCAGAGGCCTGTTCATGTTCGCAGTCGTGCTGTTCAATTGGCTATCCACTCAACCTGTTTTGCTCCTCATTTTCCTGTGCACACAACCCAGCCTTCAGAAATCATTGTAATCTCCACTACAGGATGTTCCATTCATTCACTGGGAATCTGGAATTCATCTGAATCTGCACTCCACGCAGGCTTTCGTTACACCACTGCTGAAAGTCGAAGTAATGCAATACTGGTTTTCAGTGGTCTGTTCACATTCGAAGCCGAGGCTTTTTACAGGCTATCCACTCAACACTGGTCAGCTCTTCATTTTCGTGTCCCCACAATCCAGATTTCAGAAATCATTGCAATCTCCACTACAGAATGTTCCATTCATTCACTGCGAGTCTGGAGTTTATCTGATTCTCCACTCCCGCCTGGTTAACATTACACCACTTGTGAATGTCCAAGTAAGCCAATGCTGGTTTTCAGAGGCCTGTTCATACTCGCAGCCGTGCTGTTTAATTGACAATTCACTCCACCCTGTTCAGCTCTTCATTGTCCCACCACACTACCAGCCTTCAGAAATCTTTGTTATCTCCACTACAGAATGTTCCATTCATTCACTGCGAATCTGGAATTCATCTGACTCTCAACTCCACGCAGGTTTTCATTACACCACTGTTGAATGTCCAAGTAACCCAATGCTGGTTTTCAACGGCCTGTTCTTATTCGCAGCCCTGCTGTTTACTAGGCTATCGATTCAAGCCTGGTCAGCTCTTCATTTTCCTGTCCACACAACACAGGCTTCAGAAATCATTGGAATCTCCTCTACAGAATGTTCCATTCATTCACTGCGAATGTGGAATTCAACTGACTCTCCACTCCATGCAGGTTTTCCTTACACCACTGATGAATGTCCAAGTAACCCAATGCTGGTTTTCAGCTGCATGTTCACACTCGCAGCCATGCTATACAATTGGCTTTCCACTAAATCCTGATTAGTTCTTGATTTTCCTTCCACACGACCCAGCCTTCAGAAATCGTTGGAATCTCCACTAGAGAATGTTCCATTCATTCACTGCGAATCTGGAATTCCTCTGAACCTCCACTCCCGGCAGGTTTTCGTTACACCACTGTTGAATGTCCAAGTAACCCAATGTTTTAAGTGTTTTCTTCACAAGCGCAGTGGTGCTGTTCAATTGGCTATCCACTCAACCCTGGCCAGCTCTACATTTTCCTGTCCACACCACAGAGACTGGAGAAATCATTGTTATCTCCACTACAGAATGTTCCATTCATTCACAGCGAATCTGGAATTCATCTGAATCTCCACTCCCGGCAGGTTTTCGTGACACCACTGGTAAATATCCAAGTAAGCCAATGCTGGTTTTAAGTGGCCTGCTCCTACTCTCAGCCGTGCTGTTCAATTTGCTATCCACTCAACCCTCTTCAGCTCCATTTTCCTGTCCACATAACCCAAACTTCAGAAACAATTGGTATCTCCTCCACAGAATGTTCCATTCATTGACGGCAAATCTGAAATTCATCTAATTCTCAACTCCCGTCAGGTTTTCGTTACACCACTTGTGAATGTCCAATTAAGCCAAAGCTGGTTTTCAGTGGCCTGTTCTTACTACGAGACGTGCTGTTCATTTGGCTATCCATTCCACCCTGTTCAGCTCTACATTTTCGTGTCCACAAAACCCAGCCTTCAGAAATCATTGGAATCACCACTAGAGAATGTTCCATTCATTCACTGCGAATCTGGAATTCATCTGAATCTCCACTCCCGGCAGGTTTTCATTGCACCACTGCTGAATGTTCAAGTAACGCAATGATGGTTTTCAGCGGTCTATTCACACTCGAACCCGTGCTGTTCACGGTCTAGCGACTCAACACTGGTGAGTTCTTCTTTTTCCAGTTCAGACAATACAAACCTCAGAAACCATTGCAATCTACACTACAGAATGTTTCATTCATTCAGGCGAATCTTGAATTCATCTTGTTCTCCACTCCCAGCAGGTTTTCGTTTCACCACTGGTGAATGTCCAAGCAACCCAAGGCTGGTTTCAGCTGCGTGTTAACACTCGCAGCCGTGCTGTTCAATTGGCTATCCAGTGAACGCTGGTTAGCTCTTGATTTTCCTTCCACACACCGAGCCTTCAGAAATCATTCTTATCTCCACTTCAGAATGTTCCATTCGTTCCCTGCGAATCTGGAATTCCTCTGACTCTCCACACCAGGCAGATTTTCCTAACAACACTGGTGAATGACCAGGTAATCCAATGCTGGTTTTCAGCGGCTGTTCACACTCACAGCCTTGCTGTTCAATTGGCAATCCAGTCAAACCTAGTCAGCTCTTCATTTTCCTGTCCACACAACCCAGCGTTCAGAAATCATTGGAATCTCT
This sequence comes from Sorex fumeus, assembly GCF_029834395.1. NCBI lineage: Eukaryota > Metazoa > Chordata > Mammalia > Eulipotyphla > Soricidae > Sorex > Sorex fumeus. The sequence continues at coordinate 7,927 of NW_026606551.1, read as the reverse complement.
ACTACAGAAATTTCCATTCATTCACTGTGAATCTGGAAATACTCTGAATCTGCATTCCAGGAAGGCTTTCGTTACACCACTGATGAATGTCCAAGTAATGCAATGCTGCTTCTTAGTGGTCTGTTCACACTCGAAACCGTGCTGTTCATTGGCTATCCACTCAATATCGGTCAGCTCTTCAATATCCTGTCCAGACTATCCAGATTCCTAAATGTTGGCAATCACCACTACAGAATGTTCCATTCAATCACGCGAATCTGGAATTCATCAGAGTCTCCACTCCTGGAAGGTTTTCGTGACACCACTGGTAAATGTCCAAGGAAGACAATGCTGGTTTTAAGCCGCCTGCTAACACACTCAGCCGTGCTGTTCAATTTGCTATCCACCCAACCCTATTCAGCTCTACATTTTCCTGTCCTCATAACCCAACCTTCAGAAATAATTGGTATCTCCTCCACAGAATGTTCCGTTCATTCACTGCGAATCTTAAATTCATCTGACTCTCAACTCCCGGCGGGTTATCGTTACACCACTTGTGAATGTCCAAGTAAGCCAATGCTGGTTTTCAGTGGCCTGTTCATACTAAGAGACGTGCTGTTCATTTGGCTATCCACTCCACCATGTTCAGCTCTACATTTTCGTGTCCACAAAACCCAGCCTTCAGAAATCATTGGAATCACCACTAGAGAATGTTCCATTCATTCACTGCGAATCTGGAATTCATCTGAACCTCCACTCCTGGCAGGTTTTCGTTACGCCACTGGTGAATGTCCAAGTAACTCAATACTGGTTTTCAGAGGCATGTTCAACTCGCAGAAGTGCTGTTCAATGGGCTATCCACTCAATATTGGTCAGCTCTTCATTTTCCTCTCCACACAAACCAGCCTTCAGAAATCATTGGGCTCTCCACTACAGACTGTTCCATTCATTCACTGCGATTCTGCAATTCATCTGACTCTCCGCTCCAGGCAGGTTTTCATTACAGCACTGGTGAATGACCAAGTAATCCAATGCTGGTTTTCATCCGCCTTTTCACACTCGCAGTGTGCTGTTCAATTGTCTATCCACTCAAACCTGGTCAGCCTTTCATTTTCTTTTCCACAATATCAGACTTCAGAAATCATTGGAATCGCCAGTACAGAATGTTCCATTCATTCACTGCCAATCTGGAATTCATCTGAATCTGCACTCCAGGTAGGCTTTCATTACACCACTTATGAATGTCCAAGTAACACAATGCTGGTTTTCAGCGGTCTGTTCACACTCTAAGCCCTGCTTTTTACTGGGTATCCACACAACTGTGGTCAGCTCTTCATTTTCATGTCCAAACAATCCAGACTTGAGAAATCATGGCAATCTCCAGTACAGAATGTTCCATTCATTCACTGCGAATCTGGAATTCAACTGAATCTCCACTACCTGCAGATTTATCTTACACCACTTGTGAATGTCCAAGTAAAACAATGCTGGTTTTCAGAGGCCTGTTCATATTCGCAGTCGTGCTGTTCAATTGGCTATCCACTCAACCTGTTTTGCTCCTCATTTTCCTGTGCACACAACCCAGCCTTCAGAAATCATTGTAATCTCCACTACAGGATGTTCCATTCATTCACTGGGAATCTGGAATTCATCTGAATCTGCACTCCACGCAGGCTTTCGTTACACCACTGCTGAAAGTCGAAGTAATGCAATACTGGTTTTCAGTGGTCTGTTCACATTCGAAGCCGAGGCTTTTTACAGGCTATCCACTCAACACTGGTCAGCTCTTCATTTTCGTGTCCCCACAATCCAGATTTCAGAAATCATTGCAATCTCCACTACAGAATGTTCCATTCATTCACTGCGAGTCTGGAGTTTATCTGATTCTCCACTCCCGCCTGGTTAACATTACACCACTTGTGAATGTCCAAGTAAGCCAATGCTGGTTTTCAGAGGCCTGTTCATACTCGCAGCCGTGCTGTTTAATTGACAATTCACTCCACCCTGTTCAGCTCTTCATTGTCCCACCACACTACCAGCCTTCAGAAATCTTTGTTATCTCCACTACAGAATGTTCCATTCATTCACTGCGAATCTGGAATTCATCTGACTCTCAACTCCACGCCTCCACGCAGGTTTTCATTACACCACTGTTGAATGTCCAAGTAACCCAATGCTGGTTTTCAGCGGCCTGTTCATATTCGCAGCCCTGCTGTTTACTTGGCTATCGATTCAAGCCTGGTCAGCTCTTCATTTTCCTGTCCACACAACACAGGCTTCAGAAATCATTGGAATCTCCTCTACAGAATGTTCCATTCATTCACTGCGAATGTGGAATTCAACTGACTCTCCACTCCATGCAGGTTTTCCTTACACCACTGATGAATGTCCAAGTAACCCAATGCTGGTTTTCAGCTGCATGTTCACACTCGCAGCCATGCTATACAATTGGCTTTCCACTAAATCCTGATTAGTTCTTGATTTTCCTTCCACACGACCCAGCCTTCAGAAATCGTTGGAATCTCCACTAGAGAATGTTCCATTCATTCACTGCGAATCTGGAATTCCTCTGAACCTCCACTCCCGGCAGGTTTTCGTTACACCACTGTTGAATGTCCAAGTAACCCAATGTTTTAAGTGTTTTCTTCACAAGCGCAGTGGTGCTGTTCAATTGGCTATCCACTCAACCCTGGCCAGCTCTACATTTTCCTGTCCACACCACAGAGACTGGAGAAATCATTGTTATCTCCACTACAGAATGTTCCATTCATTCACAGCGAATCTGGAATTCATCTGAATCTCCACTCCCGGCAGGTTTTCGTGACACCACTGGTAAATATCCAAGTAAGCCAATGCTGGTTTTAAGTGGCCTGCTCCTACTCTCAGCCGTGCTGTTCAATTTGCTATCCACTCAACCCTCTTCAGCTCCATTTTCCTGTCCACATAACCCAAACTTCAGAAACAATTGGTATCTCCTCCACAGAATGTTCCATTCATTGACGGCAAATCTGAAATTCATCTAATTCTCAACTCCCGTCAGGTTTTCGTTACACCACTTGTGAATGTCCAATTAAGCCAAAGCTGGTTTTCAGTGGCCTGTTCTTACTACGAGACGTGCTGTTCATTTGGCTATCCATTCCACCCTGTTCAGCTCTACATTTTCGTGTCCACAAAACCCAGCCTTCAGAAATCATTGGAATCACCACTAGAGAATGTTCCATTCATTCACTGCGAATCTGGAATTCATCTGAATCTCCACTCCCGGCAGGTTTTCATTGCACCACTGCTGAATGTTCAAGTAACGCAATGATGGTTTTCAGCGGTCTATTCACACTCGAACCCGTGCTGTTCACGGTCTAGCGACTCAACACTGGTGAGTTCTTCTTTTTCCAGTTCAGACAATACAAACCTCAGAAACCATTGCAATCTACACTACAGAATGTTTCATTCATTCAGGCGAATCTTGAATTCATCTTGTTCTCCACTCCCAGCAGGTTTTCGTTTCACCACTGGTGAATGTCCAAGCAACCCAAGGCTGGTTTCAGCTGCGTGTTAACACTCGCAGCCGTGCTGTTCAATTGGCTATCCAGTGAACGCTGGTTAGCTCTTGATTTTCCTTCCACACACCGAGCCTTCAGAAATCATTCTTATCTCCACTTCAGAATGTTCCATTCGTTCCCTGCGAATCTGGAATTCCTCTGACTCTCCACACCAGGCAGATTTTCCTAACAACACTGGTGAATGACCAGGTAATCCAATGCTGGTTTTCAGCGGCTGTTCACACTCACAGCCTTGCTGTTCAATTGGCAATCCAGTCAAACCTAGTCAGCTCTTCATTTTCCTGTCCACACAACCCAGCGTTCAGAAATCATTGGAATCTCTACTACAGAAATTTCCATTCATTCACTGTGAATCTGGAAATACTCTGAATCTGCATTCCAGGAAGGCTTTCGTTACACCACTGATGAATGTCCAAGTAATGCAATGCTGCTTCTTAGTGGTCTGTTCACACTCGAAACCGTGCTGTTCATTGGCTATCCACTCAATATCGGTCAGCTCTTCAATATCCTGTCCAGACTATCCAGATTCCTAAATGTTGGCAATCACCACTACAGAATGTTCCATTCAATCACGCGAATCTGGAATTCATCAGAGTCTCCACTCCTGGAAGGTTTTCGTGACACCACTGGTAAATGTCCAAGGAAGACAATGCTGGTTTTAAGCCGCCTGCTAACACACTCAGCCGTGCTGTTCAATTTGCTATCCACCCAACCCTATTCAGCTCTACATTTTCCTGTCCTCATAACCCAACCTTCAGAAATAATTGGTATCTCCTCCACAGAATGTTCCGTTCATTCACTGCGAATCTTAAATTCATCTGACTCTCAACTCCCGGCGGGTTATCGTTACACCACTTGTGAATGTCCAAGTAAGCCAATGCTGGTTTTCAGTGGCCTGTTCATACTAAGAGACGTGCTGTTCATTTGGCTATCCACTCCACCATGTTCAGCTCTACATTTTCGTGTCCACAAAACCCAGCCTTCAGAAATCATTGGAATCACCACTAGAGAATGTTCCATTCATTCACTGCGAATCTGGAATTCCTCTGAACCTCCACTCCTGGCAGGTTTTCGTTACGCCACTGGTGAATGTCCAAGTAACTCAATACTGGTTTTCAGAGGCATGTTCAACTCGCAGAAGTGCTGTTCAATGGGCTATCCACTCAATATTGGTCAGCTCTTCATTTTCCTCTCCACACAAACCAGCCTTCAGAAATCATTGGGCTCTCCACTACAGACTGTTCCATTCATTCACTGCGATTCTGCAATTCATCTGACTCTCCGCTCCAGGCAGGTTTTCATTACAGCACTGGTGAATGACCAAGTAATCCAATGCTGGTTTTCAGCCGCCTTTTCACACTCGCAGTGTGCTGTTCAATTGTCTATCCACTCAAACCTGGTCAGCCTTTCATTTTCTTTTCCACAATATCAGACTTCAGAAATCATTGGAATCGCCAGTACAGAATGTTCCATTCATTCACTGCCAATCTGGAATTCATCTGAATCTGCACTCCAGGTAGGCTTTCATTACACCACTTATGAATGTCCAAGTAACACAATGCTGGTTTTCAGCGGTCTGTTCACACTCTAAGCCCTGCTTTTTACTGGGTATCCACACAACTGTGGTCAGCTCTTCATTTTCATGTCCAAACAATCCAGACTTGAGAAATCATGGCAATCTCCAGTACAGAATGTTCCATTCATTCACTGCGAATCTGGAATTCAACTGAATCTCCACTACCTGCAGATTTATCTTACACCACTTGTGAATGTCCAAGTAAAACAATGCTGGTTTTCAGAGGCCTGTTCATGTTCGCAGTCGTGCTGTTCAATTGGCTATCCACTCAACCTGTTTTGCTCCTCATTTTCCTGTGCACACAACCCAGCCTTCAGAAATCATTGTAATCTCCACTACAGGATGTTCCATTCATTCACTGGGAATCTGGAATTCATCTGAATCTGCACTCCACGCAGGCTTTCGTTACACCACTGCTGAAAGTCGAAGTAATGCAATACTGGTTTTCAGTGGTCTGTTCACATTCGAAGCCGAGGCTTTTTACAGGCTATCCACTCAACACTGGTCAGCTCTTCATTTTCGTGTCCCCACAATCCAGATTTCAGAAATCATTGCAATCTCCACTACAGAATGTTCCATTCATTCACTGCGAGTCTGGAGTTTATCTGATTCTCCACTCCCGCCTGGTTAACATTACACCACTTGTGAATGTCCAAGTAAGCCAATGCTGGTTTTCAGAGGCCTGTTCATACTCGCAGCCGTGCTGTTTAATTGACAATTCACTCCACCCTGTTCAGCTCTTCATTGTCCCACCACACTACCAGCCTTCAGAAATCTTTGTTATCTCCACTACAGAATGTTCCATTCATTCACTGCGAATCTGGAATTCATCTGACTCTCAACTCCACGCAGGTTTTCATTACACCACTGTTGAATGTCCAAGTAACCCAATGCTGGTTTTCAACGGCCTGTTCATATTCGCAGCCCTGCTGTTTACTAGGCTATCGATTCAAGCCTGGTCAGCTCTTCATTTTCCTGTCCACACAACACAGGCTTCAGAAATCATTGGAATCTCCTCTACAGAATGTTCCATTCATTCACTGCGAATGTGGAATTCAACTGACTCTCCACTCCATGCAGGTTTTCCTTACACCACTGATGAATGTCCAAGTAACCCAATGCTGGTTTTCAGCTGCATGTTCACACTCGCAGCCATGCTATACAATTGGCTTTCCACTAAATCCTGATTAGTTCTTGATTTTCCTTCCACACGACCCAGCCTTCAGAAATCGTTGGAATCTCCACTAGAGAATGTTCCATTCATTCACTGCGAATCTGGAATTCCTCTGAACCTCCACTCCCGGCAGGTTTTCGTTACACCACTGTTGAATGTCCAAGTAACCCAATGTTTTAAGTGTTTTCTTCACAAGCGCAGTGGTGCTGTTCAATTGGCTATCCACTCAACCCTGGCCAGCTCTACATTTTCCTGTCCACACCACAGAGACTGGAGAAATCATTGTTATCTCCACTACAGAATGTTCCATTCATTCACAGCGAATCTGGAATTCATCTGAATCTCCACTCCCGGCAGGTTTTCGTGACACCACTGGTAAATATCCAAGTAAGCCAATGCTGGTTTTAAGTGGCCTGCTCATACTCTCAGCCGTGCTGTTCAATTTGCTATCCACTCAACCCTCTTCAGCTCCATTTTCCTGTCCACATAACCCAAACTTCAGAAACAATTGGTATCTCCTCCACAGAATGTTCCATTCATTGACGGCAAATCTGAAATTCATCTAATTCTCAACTCCCGTCAGGTTTTCGTTACACCACTTGTGAATGTCCAATTAAGCCAAAGCTGGTTTTCAGTGGCCTGTTCTTACTACGAGACGTGCTGTTCATTTGGCTATCCATTCCACCCTGTTCAGCTCTACATTTTCGTGTCCACAAAACCCAGCCTTCAGAAATCATTGGAATCACCACTAGAGAATGTTCCATTCATTCACTGCGAATCTGGAATTCATCTGAATCTCCACTCCCGGCAGGTTTTCATTGCACCACTGCTGAATGTTCAAGTAACGCAATGATGGTTTTCAGCGGTCTATTCACACTCGAACCCGTGCTGTTCACGGTCTAGCGACTCAACACTGGTGAGTTCTTCTTTTTCCAGTTCAGACAATACAAACCTCAGAAACCATTGCAATCTACACTACAGAATGTTTCATTCATTCAGGCGAATCTTGAATTCATCTTGTTCTCCACTCCCAGCAGGTTTTCGTTTCACCACTGGTGAATGTCCAAGCAACCCAAGGCTGGTTTCAGCTGCGTGTTAACACTCGCAGCCGTGCTGTTCAATTGGCTATCCAGTGAACGCTGGTTAGCTCTTGATTTTCCTTCCACACACCGAGCCTTCAGAAATCATTCTTATCTCCACTTCAGAATGTTCCATTAGTTCCCTGCGAATCTGGAATTCCTCTGACTCTCCACACCAGGCAGATTTTCCTAACAACACTGGTGAATGACCAGGTAATCCAATGCTGGTTTTCAGCGGCTGTTCACACTCACAGCCTTGCTGTTCAATTGGCAATCCAGTCAAACCTAGTCAGCTCTTCATTTTCCTGTCCACACAACCCAGCGTTCAGAAATCATTGGAATCTCTACTACAGAAATTTCCATTCATTCACTGTGAATCTGGAAATACTCTGAATCTGCATTCCAGGAAGGCTTTCGTTACACCACTGATGAATGTCCAAGTAATGCAATGCTGCTTCTTAGTGGTCTGTTCACACTCGAAACCGTGCTGTTCATTGGCTATCCACTCAATATCGGTCAGCTCTTCAATATCCTGTCCAGACTATCCAGATTCCTAAAT
>NW_026606550.1:0-19324 GCF_029834395.1 Sorex fumeus | reverse complement strand
AGAAAAGGTCAGTCCCGAACACATGAAGAATCTGCCATCAGTACTCATCAATACACTGACTCGGCTCTTCACATGCTACCTGTTTGAATGCAAGGTTCCATCCCAATGGAAAACCAGCAGGACTGTACTACTGTGCAAGAAGGGAGACATCCATGACATTGGCAACTATTGCCCGATCTTCCTGTTGTCTGTCGTCTACAAGCTGTTCACTTGACTCAGCCTAAATAGGATTGGCAGAACACCAGATAAAGGACAACCATGTGAGCAAGCCGGTTTTGGCAAAGGATTCAGCAGGATAGATCATATATTCACACAGTAACCAAGCTCATTGAGGTTTCTCAGGATTTCAAGATGCCACTCTATCTAATGTTCATTGATTTAAAGAAGGCCTTTGATTCTGTTGAGACTGAAGCTTTCATTAAAGACCTAGCCAAACAGGGCATTCTAACTCTATACATCAGGATCCTCCATGTGCTGTATTACGGATTGACTACCAGGATCTCACCATTGTATAAAGAAATGATCATCCATTTCAAGAGAGGGGTTAGGCAGGTTGATACCATTTCACCGAAAATCTTCAAGTGCCACCCTCGAGAATGTTATGAGACAACTGGATTGTGAAGGAATGGGAGTGAAGATAGACGGTTGGCAACTACACCACCTCTGCTTTGATGATTAGATCGTTCTAATAACACGAAACATTTGCCAAGTGGCACAAATGCTGGCTGACTTTGACCATGAGTGTGGAAAGGTCAGACGATAGCTGAGTCTCATGAAGACAATGTTTATGAGAAACAGTCTCATTCCTGACGTTCCATTCACTCTCAATGGAACGAACATCTCCAAATGCAACAGTTATGTGTATCTAGATCGAAAAGTCAACTTGATGAATAACCTGGCACTCGAATTGCGCGGAAGGAAAAGAGCGGCTTGGAATGCCTTCAAGAGTGTCAAAGAACTAGCTAAGAGGAAAAAGAACCTCCGGCATATCTCTTTGATTCCACTGTTCTTCCTGCATTAACATACGCCTCAGAGTCTCCCTATTAGTCTACACTATCCAGATCTCCCAAAGAGGAATCAAAAGTGCTGTGCTTGGAGTTATCGTGGTTCACTCAAATGAGGAAAGAATCCAGAGTTCTGAACTCTGTCAATGGTCAAGAATCAGGGATGCTGACTCATTTACCAAGACATCGAAAATTAAATGGACTGGACACGTAATGAGATTTGGAGATGAATGCTGGACTAGAGCCATTACCATTGGATTCCAAGGGATGTCAAAGGATCACGTGGCCACCCACCTATGAGATAGTCAGACTTCTTCATCAAGACCCGGAACGATTGGTTTGAGGCTCTTTGTGATCCTAGAACATATCAAGAGTTGTCATTGGGCTACACTAGCACGTGACAGAGACGAATGGTGACGTTACTGGTTCCCGCTTGAGCAAATTGATGATTAATGGGATGTCATTTCGGCCGCGCGAAATCTTAACAGAACTTTTTTTTGGAGCGATAGCACAGCGGGTAGGGCGTCTGCCTTACACGCGGCCAACATGGCCGACCTGAGTTCGATTCCTCTGCCCCTCTCGGAGAGCTCGGCAAGCTACCGAGAGTATTCGATATGCCAGACACAGTAACAACAAAGTCTCCAATGGAGACGTTACTGGGCCCGCTCGAGCAAATCGACGATCAACGGGAGGGCCTTTACCTTTTACCTTTTTATTGTCTTATTTCTACTTTGGACAAACTTGCAGGCTATCGAATGTAGCCTGCCCACAGGGTAGAGTCTGGCAAACTCCCCGTGGCGTACCAAATATGCCAAATACCAGTAACAATGATGGGTCTCATTCTCCTAAATAGCCTTGAATATAATCTCAGGGCTAGGATGAAAGAGACGTTACTGGGGCCTGCTCGAGACAATCGACGAATAACAGGATGATGAAATGAAAAAAATGAAATGGGATGTCATGTGATCAAATGATATCTTTTTTGACTACATAACACTTGGTGTTAATTGCTATGTGGAACATTCTAAAGATCGAAATGTCCAGTTAGTTTTTATTGCATAAATACACTATTCTTCACATAATTAGAAGAAGGAACTTTACAGAAAAAATATTTACAAGTATATGTATGTATATATAGATATGTATATACATGAATGCTATTAAGATAAGAAAAACTGCTACAGTTGTAAATTTCAGGAAAAAATACTGGATATCATAGACATGATAATTTCTGCATTCAGACTAAGTTTAAGGACCACATATTTTTTTCTCAAAAGAAAAACAATTATATATAGACTATGATCCACTTTATTTTGAAAGGCAACTTAATTCATAAGAACATATCAGCCTTTACAAACTCTTCATATAACTTTATATACTCAATATTAAATTAATATAAAATATACAGTGTAGCACTGTTTTCTCGTTGTTCATTGATTTTCTCAAGTTGGCACCAGTATTGTCTCCATTGTGAGACTTTTGTTACTGTTTTTGGCATATCAAATATGCCATGGGGAGCTTTCCAGGCTCTGCCATGAGGGAGGAATACTCTCGGTAGCTTGTCAGGCTCTCCGAGAGTGATGAGTATATCAAATCCAGGTTGGCCACATGCAAGGCAAACGCCCTACCTGCCGTGCTAAGAGATATTTATTTATTTATTGTTATGTCCTTCCTCATGACATGGATATTCTCAAGACATCGCTTAACCATTTCTATGTTTAGGAGGTAATAAATGACTGAAGTGTGCAGAATCTTATTACTTATGAATTTACAGGGCTTTGTCTTAATTTTTTTGTTGTTTTTTTCCCTTTATTTTTCCCTACCCCTCTTTTCTTCCTTGGAATAATTTTCAAAATCAGCAACAACTGGAACCAGTGAAATATAAATCCAACAGCCATAGAATTACAACAATTTGAAAGTATTCATGTTTTCAACACTCTGCTGTTTTCAACACTGTGCTGTATTTTGCTCTTTCATTCTGAATATTTTCCTGTTTCTGAATTTCTCTCTAGATGTTAGACATAATAAACCTAAAACCTGCACTATTCCTTTAGAATCCTAAAATGTAATGTCAGTAGGCCTGGCAATTAAAAAAAATCTATTCACCATAACATCTTCCTTATCTTAAATCAAAATATTTCTGTTACATGGGCTGTTACACATTATATATAACTATATTTAATATAGTTATATGAATATGAGTTCGATTCCTCCGCCCCTCTCGGAGAGCCCGGCAAGCTACCAAGAGTATTCGATATGCCAGACACAGTACAACAAAGTCTCCAATGGAGACGTTACTGAGCCCGCTCGAGCAAATCGAATACAAGTATATTTAATATAGTTATATGAAATAAAACTATATTTAATATCTCTTTGGGTGTTACTCTATTTTCAATATTATCATCTACTTATCATCACTACAACAGGAATCAGTGATATACATTAAAATCATTCATCTGAGAATAAATAGTAGAGGAAAAGTGGATCAACAATAAAGAATGTCAGTCAGCAAAACTCCTGCTGAAGTTTAACCAGATATTCATCCTAGTTATGAAAGGATGGTTAACGTATGCTAATAAATCAGAGTAATAAACTTCATTGACAAAAAATTCACCTGGTCCTATGAATAGATTGATCTTGGTAAGATTCACATACCTTTATAATAATATAAAAAAATCAGTAATTTGGGAAGCAAAGAAACATACCTCGACAAAGTAAAGGTCATATATAACAAAATTACTGATATTATACTCAATGGACACAGAGGAAAATAAATGAGGCAGGTAGCAGAAGAATCAGATGAGAAGTAACGGGACAGGAGTCAAAGGCTTGGGTACATCAGTGGTGCAGAGAAATTGTCTAGTTATATATGTCCAAACTGCAGACTCAATATCCTTATATGTAAGAGATCTAAGCCACAAAAACAAAACTTAAAAATGTGTCTGTCAAGAAGGCAGACTGGGGAGTGAGGTGTGATTGTGAGAGAACCTGGAGACACTGATAGAGGGAAGTTGGCACTGGTGGTGTAACTAGTGCTGAAACACAGAAAACCTAAAACTCAACTCTGAATAATGCAATAAAACTTAAATAACTACAAAAACTCATAAACCAAAAATATTAGTGTTCCCAGCATCTTTTCAATTATATAGCAACTAAAATAAAATTCAGTGAAATGTAGCAATCTCTCCAACCACTAGTTTCATGAGTTCTGTTGCAGATAGAATTTTACAGAGCACTGGCTTTGAAAGGATGTGTGATCAGTAGTACAGATCAAAGCATAGATACCATTATTGCCATTCAGTGGCTACCTGGATCCTGGGAAAACAAAGACTATCATTCAGTCTTCGGCTGATAGCTAAAAGACACGCACAGAATAAAATGGCTGTGAGAAACCATCCATGTAGGTCTCTGACTGGTCCAATAACAAGATTTATTTGGGGAGAACAATGATTATATAGGGGTAAAAAGGAAAGGAATGCAGTCCATGCAGAGCGTGAGAAATGAGGAGCATGATGTAAGGGGAAGGGCAAGCCTTAAGTTGAACTTTGAAATCTAAAATTTAGAGACTATTAATAGAGTCTTAGATGTTAAATGTAAATATGATTTAGTAACCCAAGCTCTTCTCAGTAAATTGAGGAATCCTATAGTGTAGCTGATTATGTAAGAGAGAGAAATGTGCAAATAGGAATTGAAATATAAACTGCTTCTTTTCAAAAATGTAAAAGGTAAAGGTAAAGGCCCTCCTGTTGATCGTTGATTTGCTCGAGCGGGCCCAGTAACGTCTCCATTGGAGACTTTGTTGTTACTGTGTCTGGCATATCGAATACTCTCGGTAGCTTGCCGGGCTCTCCGAGAGGGGTGGAGGAATCGAACTCGGGTCGGCCATGTTGGCCGCTTGTAAGGCGAACGCCCTACCCGCTGTGCTATCACTCCAGCCCTTCAAAAATGTATAGAATATAATTAAATTTTATCCTAATTTTTAAAAACTAGGGGAAAATAAAAATAAAATGCACAGTAAGCCTTTTACTAATATGATGGCTATCTTTTCTTCTGTGTTAAATACTTATTAGCTCTCCTGTGTAAGGTATAATTGAATTGTATCGCTTCCATAATTGAAGAGAAAACAGTCATTAATTACACCAGAGAATGAGGTTCCATTTTAAAGGCACTGGAAAGGTGAAAGAAGGAATAGTGGTATCAGACATCTTGGTTAGAACAGTCCTTTTATCAGTGCGAAATCTGAGACATAGAATTTTGAATTGGTGAAAGTGGAGGGGGCAGAGTGATAGTATCTTGGGTAGAGAACTTGCCTATTGCTACTTTTTTTTTTTTATTTTTCATTAAAATGTACCCTGATCTCTTCTATTTTGTTTGTTTTTTTTTTTTGAGGATTTTTTTTTGGAGAGGTCCAGAAGGAGATATGGATTTAAATGTAGATCACTATGGGTCAGAAAAATAACACAATTTGAAACTTTGTCCACAAGGCAAAGAAAGATAAAACAATATGGCTCTTTATCCATTCCATCCTTTCCGCATTTCATGAAAATATTAGATAGAAACATAAATTCATGCAATAGAGTAGAAATGAGATCCAAGAATACTTCATCCTGATTTCACAGGTCAAGTACAATTTATATTGATTCATTACGTACAGAGCTGAACCTAACCAAATGAGTATTTCAGATTCTTTGGATAACTTCCCAACTTAACTTTTTCTTTATTTCATCTCTTTTGGCCAAAATATAAAGTAGAGAAGTCTTAGACTGTACTTAGTTTTATTTATAGGAACTATTTTTTTTACTTTATTCTAATTTGTTCTTTGATTTCTCACAAGTAACTCCTTTGGATTTCATTTGTACAATTAGGATTTGAATATTTGAATGACACGATCTATAAGGTACTCTAAATTTTTAAGTCACAGTTAAATTATGTTTTTCAAAAATGTCAAGACATGTATGTATACTGTAATTAAGCTCATTTCTTCTTAAATGCATGTGGAAATGAGTTTGCCTCTCCCAACTGATAGAAAATAAATCATTTGAAGAAAGGTATGAAATGATAATGTTGGAAAAAGTAAATTATTTGATCTCATTTTTTAAATTTTATTAAACATTTTCTTCTCAATACAAAAAGCATCATTACCCGTTTTTAAAAAAGCATTAATATTTTTTAGCATGTAATAGCTCTCCAACTTGTTGTTTTCAAAAATCTAAATAGTATTTCTGTTTTCAGTAAATTTCATAAAATACAACCTACACATTGCTAGATTGACCGTACGAAACTTATCAATATCTCTCACATGTACAAAAACCTATAATTATCTCCTTAGATATTGCCTTCACCCAGAATTCAAAGATTCCAAATTCCAATATTTTGTCCTCCATTCAACCTCTTGAACTTCTTTAAAAATCAAAACAAAACAAAACAACAACAACAACAAAAAACCCTTCAAATGAAATACCTTGACTAAGTTTCCCATCTTTTATGGTAATTTATTTTCTGCAGACATTTTAAGTTTATTGCCTGTAAATCATTTGAAACTTATGATAACTTGACTGAAATGTATCTCTTTAGCCTACCAAACAGTGATGTGCCTGCCTATGCAGAAAGGTTATGTCCCACCCTGTACTGTGGTGCTGTTTGATCATAGATGGTCTAGAGGTCACAAGGGCTACATTTGATGGAGCCTGAGTGACCATTTTATCAGAGGTGATCAGATCTGGGTCCCTGAGTATGCATAGTATGCAACCCTGGTCACTCTCGATACCTCTCTATCCCCAGAAAGAAAAAAAATCCAAAGGCTCTTTCTCCTGAAAAGTTTTTGCTGTTGTTTTAATTTTAATTTAATTATGTTAGAAACCATATCTCAAATGCTCAAGTCAGAAATTGGGAAAGTGTACGAGTTGCACTTTTTTGTTGTTGTTTGTTTGGGGGGCCACACTTGGCATTGCTCAGGGATTACTCCTGACTTTGTGCTCATAAATTATTATTGCTGGTGATACTCAGAAATCACATTGGATGCTGGCAGTCAAACTCAGGTAGGCCACATGCAAGAGGAATGCCCTAACCACTGTGCTATCATTCCCACCCAGGATATGCAATTTTTAAAATGTGGTGTCATTATTTATTCATTTCCACTTAAAGATCACTTTCACTTTCCCCAACTGTTTCTTAGTCCTACTGTAAATAATATTCTGAAACACACAACTATCTGTGTAAAAAAGTAATTTAAAATTTTTGGAATCAAGCCATCTAAAAAAATTAAACTCAAAAACTTTACTAAAGTCTAGCTTTTGGCAGTTTTATTCAATTTTTACTTAAGTGACAACAAAACTTTCAGATTTTGAAATGCTTATGGAAGTCTCATGAATACTAATTCTTTGCAGATATTCCAGAATCATTTTCCCTACTTTGATGATTATGTTACTTATTCTTCAGGATTTGAGACTGATGTCTTTTCTCTGTAAAAAAAAGTTTTATATCCTTGATGCACTGCTTTGTATCTCCTGTGAAAACTACCACATTGTTTTGTAATTCACTAAAAATACAATTAGTAACTCATGACATTTCTGAATTCAAGGTCTTTTTCAGAATAAATTTTGAATATTTAGACCAGACCTTGAGTTTCTATATATATATAATTTAGAATTAGTAAGTAAAGAATTGGAAAAAGAGAATAAAAGCATGAATAAATTAAATTTTCTATTTTATTATTGATATGCAAATCATGCCATTTCTGTTTCCAGTATAGTTCTTTGCTTAATACTTTAGTACAAATACATTTATTAATATCCTGATGTGATGAACTGAATTCATTGAAATTGTTATTATGTCCATAACCAATGTAATTTTTTCTGGTAAACTGGGAAACAATAGTTATATTGTTCTTTCTGATAAAAAAATATGTTGTTTGAGATAGAAAAACAAGCTGTCAGTATTTCTGAAAATAAATTATCTGAAAATCTCTTGGTTTCCATTCAATAGCTTTTATATTTTTAAATATATCTCTAAGCCTTTTAACTTGAATACGAAAGCATGCCCTCTCACATTTCTGAAGAATTTCAATATATAAAAATAGATAATAGAAAAGATCCTTCATGATCAGTTGGAAAATACATTAAGATAACACTCTTTTCTTCAAGATGAAGCATGACTCAAAACAAGTGATATATAACTAACAGAAAAATAGAAAATTCATCAGTAGTGAAAATGATGCAGTCTCTTCTTGATCTTCTAGTTTATAAACTATAGATTGCTTGTCTTTTCCACTATCACTTCTTTTTCCTTATTTTTTATGGATAGATATCTGCATTTATTTATTCTTCGTATAACTTTTGCCTGTGGCTGGAACCGGAGGTCTTCAGCTGCCATGGCTCTGCTCAGAGCAGGGAGGGAAACTCAACACGCCCTCTTCCAAGGGGCTCCAGTGAGGACAACCAGGCATGGAGGCAGGAGACTCTGCACTGTTCTCTTTTGGGAGCTGGGTTTTATAGTCTCTGGGTCTTGGTCATTGATAGGATTACACTGCGCCGGGGGGGGGGGGGGAGGGGGCTGTTGATGGGTGTCATGCCTACATACTGGAAGATGGGGAAACTGGGTGGAGGAGGCCCAGTCCAATCCGAGCAGGCTTGGAGATCTAAGCCCCGGATCCCGCACACCTGGGTTCCTTTGCCAGTTCTTCATACGTGAGGCTCATCCGACCACTTAAGACCACTCTCCACACTTCTCACACTAGGCCCAGAGACTATAAAACCCAGCTCCAGGAAGCGCATGGTCGCATTTGTGGCCATGTGACATCTTATTATCTAGTTCTTACTCTGGAGAACCTGGCAGGCTACCAAAAGTATCCATATCAAATGAGGCACTTTCTAAAATCTCAGGGCTAGGATGAAGGAGATGTTACTGGTGCCTGTTCTATCAAAGAACAATCAATCAAAGAACAACAGGATGACAGTGATACAGTGATACAGTGAACTTTCGCCAAAGCAAAAATAATAGAAAATTGAGAGTATGTCTGAAGGAAAGAGAAAATGAAATAATTTTAAGAACGGTTTTATGTGCTTTGATAGAAATATGCATACAGGAAAAAGATGTACAAATAACAACTCTTTCAAATGCCTACCACACACCGCCAAATTAGAATAGTCAGCACATATTTCTTTATTCATTCCTATGATATATATATTTTAATTTTTTAACTTTTTATTTTTTTCATTAGTGAAACACCATTTGGTACAGTTATAGACTTACAAATTTTTGTGCTTGGGTTTCAGTTATACAATGAGCAAGTACCCATCCCTCCACCAGTGACCATCCTTCAACACGACGGGTCCCAGCATCCCTCCAAACCCCCACACCCTCCATCCCACCCTGCCTCTGTGGCAGGGCATTCCCCTTTGTTCTCTCTCTCTTCTTTTGGGTCCTGTGTTTTGCAAGAGAGGCACTGAGTGGCAATCATATTTGGTCTATATTTTACTTTCAGCATGCTTCTCACACCCTGGGAGGATCCTCACAAAACCCTTTATTTGGTGCTCTCTTCTCTATCTGAGCTTCATTTTCCCCCTAGCACATGTGGCTGGCCTCCAAGTCAAGGAGCAAAATTCCTGGTACTAATCTCAGACACTCCTGCATGTTAGTCTCCCATTTTGTTGCTTTATGTTCCCCAGGTGAATGCAATATTTCTGTGTCTATCCTGCTTTTTCTGACTCATTTCGCTTAACATGATACTTTCCATGTAGTACCACTTGTATGTAAATTTCATGACTTCATCTTTTCTAACAACTACATAGTACTCCGTTGTGTAAATGTACCAAAGTTTCTTTAACCAGTCATCTGTTCTAGGGCACTCAGGTTTTTTCCAGATTCTGCCTATTTTAAAGAGTACTGCAATGAACAAACAATTGCAGATGTCACTTCGACTATACTTTTTTGCCTCCTTGGGATATATTCCCAGGAGTGGCATTGCTGGGTCAAGTGGGAGATCAAATTCTAATTTTTTGAGAATCGTCCATACTGTTTTCCAAAAGGTTTGGACCAGTCAGCATTCCCACCAGCAGTGAAGGAGGGTCCCTTTCTCGCCACATCCGTGCCAGGACTGGTTGCTTTTGTTCTTGTGGATGTGGGCCAGTCTCTGAGGTGTGAAATGATATCTCATTGTTGTTTTGATCTGCATCTCTTTGATGATTAGTGATGAAAAGCATTTTCTGATGTGCCTCTTTGCCATTCGGATTTCTTCTTTGAGAAAGTTTCTGTTCATTTCATTGCCCCATTATTTATGGGGTTGGATGTTTTCTTCTTGAGGAGTTCAACCAGTACTTTATATATCGTTGATATCAACCCCTTGTCAGATGTGTATTTGGCTAATATCCTTTCCCATTCTGTAGTCAGTCTTTGTATTTTGGTCACTGTTTCTTTTGAGGTGCAGAAGCCTCTTAGTTTATGATAGTCCCATTTATCTATCTCTGTTTTCACTTGCTTGGCCAGTGGCGTGACATCTTTGAAGATACCATTAGCTTCAATATCATGGAGGGTTTTGCCAACTTTATCTTCAATGAACTTTATGGATTCCGGTCTGATGTTGAGGTCATAAATCCATTTTGATCTTACTTTTGTGCATGGCGTTAGACAGGGATCTGAGCCCACTTTTTTGCATGTAGCCGTCCAGTTTTACCAGCACAATTTATTAAAGAGGCTTTCCCTGCTCCATTTCACTTTTCTTGCCTCCTTATCGAAGATTAGATGATCATATACATGGGAGGAGATATCAGTATTTTCAACTCTGTTCCATTGGTCTGCAGCTCTGCCTTTGTTCCTGTACCTTGCTGTTTTAATTATTACTGCTTTGTAGTAGAGCTTGAAGTTAGGCAGGTTGATTCCTACCATTATCTTTTTCCCAAGAATTGCTTTAGCTATTCATGGGGGCTTATTGTTCCATATAAATTTCAGGAGTGTTTGCTCCATTTCTTTGAAGAATGTTATGGGTATCTTTATAGGGATCGCATTGATATATGTTTTGCCAGAAATAATATATCGTTGCGATAGCACAGCGGTAGGGCATTTGCCTTACAAGCGGCCAACTTGGCCAACCCGAGTTCGATTCCTCCGCCCCTCTCAGAGATCCCGGCAAGCTACCGAGAGTATCTTACCCACACAGAAGAGCCTGGCAAGCTACCCGTGACTTATTTGATATGCCAAAGACAGTAACAACAAGTCTCATGACGGAGACGTTACTGGGCCCGCTCGAGCAAATTGATGAACAATGGGAGGACCGTTACCGTGAATATGTCATTGCAAGAAATATAATGCATACGTTGCCATTTGATTCCTTACTTATTGTTTGTGTTGTTTTGTGCCACACTTGATGGTGCACATGAGTTACTCCTGAATCTGTACTCAGGAATATATTCTTGAGGGTGCTGAGGGGACCTTATGGGATACCAGGGTTTGAACCTGGATCACCCAGGTGCAAGGCAAATGCCCTATGCACTGTACTATTTCTCCAGCCCCTGGTCTCTTATTTTAATAATCACATATGCACACCATTATTCATTACAGCACTTAGCACCATAGTTAAGATAGGGAATTAGCCTAGGTGTTGGATAATGAAGGTATTGTACACATACACAGTGGAATATTATGCAGTTGACAGGAAGGATGCAATCATGCATTTACAACAACTTGAATGGAACTGGACTTAACTGAACTGTCAGAAGAAGTCATATTAATTGAACTAAGTCAGAGAAGCAAGAAAAATACCAGATGTTATCACTTATCTGTGTTGTATGGAATAACAAGACAAAGGAATGCAAGGTATCACGGTCATGGTCATGGTCCTCCCGTTGTTCATCGATTTGCTTGAGCGGGCCCAGTAACGTCTCCATCATGAGACTTGTTACTGTGTTTGGCATATCGAATATGTCACGGGTAGCTTGCCAGGCCCTGCCGTGTGGGATGCACAGTATCAAAGTGAGTATACCTAGATGATCCTGGACACTAAAAAAAAGAAAACAAATAAGGATAAGAAAGGAAAGAAAACATGGGGAGAAGCAAGAGGAAGATGATTGAATAATAGACAGAGGCTTCAGATACACTGGCAGTATAGAATTGTGATGTATCTATATATCTGAACTGCAGAACTCACAACACTGAATAAAAAAGATCCCAACTATGAAAACCCAACTACTTAAAAATATGCTTGTCAAAGATGCAGTTTGGAGAGTGAGAGGAAAACTAGGGATATAGGTGGAGGGAAGTTGTACTGGTAATGGAATTGGTATTGGAAAATTGTATGCCTCAAACCTAACTATAAAAAATGTTGTTAATCATGGTGACACACACAACAATTAAAAATTACTAAAGAAAAAAGAAACAATATGTTTGAAGACCTGGGAAAATCTTAAGAGATGTTACCAAGAGCTTAACTATATTAATAATAGTAACAAAATGACATTGGAAGGCAGCTATATGAATCAATACTATAGGGCAGCAATTTACATATTTCTACCCCCCCCAAAAAATCAGTGGGAAGTTGTCCAACAGAGATGATGCCTTACTATCTTCAATGATTATGTATATCACATTTGTTTATAGATACATATGCAAGTTCATTTACAAAAAATTTTAAGTTTAAAAATAATTTGCATAATTAAAGATTGATAACTCTATAAATAACCTCATAAATATAAGTCACATAGTGAAGCCATCCCAATTGGAATATGAAAGTAAGCAGGGCTTTCAACTTAGTATCCCATTAAACACAGTCGGATTAAACATAATACAGTCAGACTTTTATTTTATTTCAAAATATATAAATGGTTCAACAACATTAAATTTTCACCTGTCATTTTCAGAATCTTCTTGCAAATGTAGGCAAAGCGATAATCTGGAACTTCTGTGCAAGCAACTTGCCATAATGTGTAAACTTTCATACATTTGGTAATAACCATTTTTTAAAAAAAATCAGGTAAAAAATAAAAGTCTCACAAGCCTATCAAATAACGATGGGACAGCATGATATACATAGAGAGATCTAAAGTGGAAAACATCTAGAGACACAAATATTAGAAAGAAATTTTACTGCAAAAAATTTTCTTTAATCCTGTTGTCTCTAGTTTTTTTTTTTGTTTTAGCACTTGGTTTATTAGATTTACACTGTGATTTTTATGGCATCATTTGCTATGTTATTCATTGAATGCAAATAGGTAAACAGTCCATTTATTATTGTTTTCTACCCTCAAGAGAATTGTAGTGCTACCTCTAATTAATCTAAAGAAATGCAGGGTTATAATCATGTACTATACGTTAATTTCCACTGAAACAAGACTTCTTCACAAAAAAAACACTCATCACACCAAACTAAAATTAGCATCAAAATATGTACATTATTTTTAGGCTAATTTCAAGCAAACCATGTCTTTAAACTTTACACATACTATAGTATAATTAGGTTGAAATTAATAGTTTCTTGCTAAGCACAGGGGTCTTCAGAAATGCTTGGCTTTTGTCAATGTATTCTCTTTATCTAGCAAGCCAATGATCCTTAAAGATGATGAGTCATTTTGCATATATACATATGTCCATTGTCATTGATTATCAGACAAGTGCAAATAAAAACAATAATGAGTTATCAGTTCAAAGTGTGAGAAATATCTGTATCACAAAGGTCAAAATTAACCTTTGTTACTGGGGATCCAATGCACAAGTTATCCTCATTCACTGTTATTGGGATTGGAAACTGATCCAGCCTCCACAGTTAAAAGTTTAAAGACTTAAAAAAAACAGAATTATAAGTACTATATAATTCGGTAATATCACCCTTTGTTTTATCTCTCACGAACACAAGCACACTAATTTTAAAAGATATATAAACACTCATTTCATCGCAATATTTTTCTAAATACTGCCTCTGCGCCTGGCTGTCCTTATCGGGGCACCTTGGAGGAGGGAGGGTTGAGTTTTCCTCTCTGCCCTGAGCAGAACCCCGTCAGTTGAAGACCTCTGGGATCCAGCCAAAGCCATGCTGAGACCACTCTCCACAGGCTTGAATGAGCCTCACGCATAAGAGAACTGGCAGAGGAACCCAGGTGTGAGGGACCCGGGGCTGAGATCTCCAAGCCTGCTCAGTTCGGGACTGGGCCTCCTCGACCCATCTTTCAGTAACTAGACTCCAACTGCCATGTAACCCCTTCAATGGCCAGGATCCAGAGACTATAAAACCAAGCTCCTGGAAGTGTGTGGCTGCATTTGTGACCGTGCGACCTCTTATTCTCTAGTTCTCGCTCTCAGAGAACCTGGCAGGTTACTGAGAGTATCATACCTGCATATGTGCCTGACTTGGAACATCTGTAAAGGTGATTAGAGGCTGCTCCAAAAGCCTCCATCCCTTTCAGAGAGCCCGGCAAGCTACCAAGTGTATCCCGCCCACACGGTGGAGCCTGGCAAGCTACCCATGGCATACTTGATAAGCCAAAAACAGTAACAATGATGATCTTCATTCCCCTGACCCTGAAAGAGCCCCCAATATGTCATTGGGCTACACTAGCATGTGACAGGCACGGATGGAGACGTTACTGGGCCCACTCGAGTAAATAGATGAACAGCGGGGTGATAGTGATAGTGATTTTTCTAAAGAGTCAAGATATGGAAACAATCTAAGGGTCCAACAACATATAATTGGATAAAGAAATTGTGGTACATATACACAATGAAATTTTAGTAATAGGATAAAATGAACATTTGCATTTTGTTAGGTCGTTATCTAGATGAAGGTCAAATTAAACAAAAATAAGTCCTAAGATAAACACAAATACTGAGTGATCTCATTTATCTATGTTCATTGTATAAAGAAACAAAGCCAGAGAATAAACTTTGGTCAGTAAAAAGAATGACCTAGTTCTGGCAAAGAGAACTAAAGATACCCAGAGAAAGAAGGAAGTGGGAGGTGGAATAGGTAGGGATTTAGGGATTGTGGTAGAAGGATATTAGCACCATTTTTCATTTTAGTCTTTTTGATATATAACATTATCACTGAATGAGATGATATTTCATTAAGATTTGCGTTTCTCAAATAAGTGATGATGAGCACTCTTTTTAAGTTTACCAGTCATATTTATATTTTATTTGAAGAAATGTCTGTTCGTCTCCTCTCTTCATTTTTTGATGGGATTATTTTGTTCTTGTTGAGTTTTGTGAGTGCAATATATATATATATGTATATATATGTGTGTGTGCATATCCATATATATATAGTATGTATACTATGCCTTTATTGGATGTGTTGTATCCTTCTCCAACATGAAATCTTCTCACTCCATCCATGTTTCAGTGATTTACTTGGGGATAGAATGTGATGCCGGGAATTAAAGTGGGGTTGGCTGTATGCAAGGCAAGAGACTTCACTCTATTACCTCCCTGAGTCCTATATGACAAATGA
This sequence comes from Sorex fumeus, assembly GCF_029834395.1. Classification (NCBI taxonomy): domain Eukaryota; kingdom Metazoa; phylum Chordata; class Mammalia; order Eulipotyphla; family Soricidae; genus Sorex; species Sorex fumeus. The sequence goes on along the minus strand of NW_026606550.1, from coordinate 3,889 downwards.
TATTAAGATCATTACAACGATCACTGTAAACCAGAAATAATCTTGGACTTGCTTGATGACTCTAAAATAATCACATGATTTATTTGGTATTTTAGTTTTTATTTCTTTTTACTTAGGCACTATAATAGGATCATTTGTAATAAGAGTTTTACTTGATTTTTACTTGATTATATGTAGAAATTATAAATCATATAATAAGATTTTATTTAGGCACCACAACTTGATAATAAGAAAATTTCAGGCATACAAAGTTCCAACACCAAATTCATCAATAGGGTGTCAGCATCCATCGCAAATTCCCAACAGCTCTTATTCCTCTCTGTAGACTCAGTTCTGTGGTCCTGGTTCTCATATTCTGGTTCCACTCATCTTTTGTCATTTCCTTACTATGTTTCTTTATATTCCATATATATATGAGAGGCATCATTAAAATGAGAGAGAGTCCAAGCAGATGAAACAAATGGCATGCTATGATGAGAAGAACTGAGCCAACTACTGCTGCCTCTTAGATGCAGGAAGTAACCACAGAAAACTAGTGTCTGGAAAGAGCAAAGAATTGAAAGGCTGCAGGAACTAACATTAGGGACTCCATTTCAGCAACGGTTCCATATTGAACAGGATATCTGGTTTTATGTTTAACTTAGCTGACACAATCACTGGCAGATTTCAGGGAAACATAAAGGCAGAAGAATATGTGTTGGGTCTGGACTGAGCCATCAGGGTGAGCCCATGTAGACTCTACCGTACAATGGGCAGGAACATAGGGACCCATGAAAATGAGTGAATTTCTCGTGTGTCCTGACTGGTTTGGATGAGGCTGAACATCTTTTTCCTTTAATCTGCCTTCAGTGAATAATTTCATAAGTTTCACCATATTGAGTCAGTTTTTCCTTTTCTCACAGAAGCCCAGTCTGATCTTTGACATGGAGATTCTGGGCTCTGGCCCAGCCTAGTCTTTGGGATGCAAACCCAAGTGCTTGTAACCCAAGAAAGGTTTCAGTTTTGGTTTTCCTTCCCTTTCCAGAGGCCAAAATTACTGGCCTGCTGTTGCAAGGAAACAATACATGCCATGCCTGCCTCAGTGTTCTTTCTGTAACATCTCTTGATGATGTCACTGTATTGCAATCTTTAGAGGTACCATGATCAATAAAAGGAGATTTCAGGGCTCTACCATTGTCACAGGTCTGAGAGAACATAGACCCTCCATGACATAAATTTCTTTTGTGTTCCTTGTCTCAGCGCTTCCAACTGAACAAATATTCAAGCAACATATAAGCAATGGTACAGGATCATAAAACTTTAGGCAACAGACAAGTCTAAAAAGGGAAAGAAAGTCAAATTGGGCAATCTGAGTTTGCAGGTGAGGGCAGCAAAGAAGGAATAAGCCAATCAAGAAAAGACATGATCCTAGGGTTCTGAGAGGGACCCAATTCAAGGCAGGAGGCTCCAAATCCAAGTAAGGCAATAAAAGGGGAATCTTACAGTGAGACAGGGTTGCTCTCTGTGCAGGGAACCCTGGTCGACAAGTTTACATGCACTTGGCTCTAATAAAGGATTTCTTTGTCCGCATTTTTGAGTCTGTCTCGTTCCTCGGATCATAGAATCTCAAAGAACATATTCTCCAAGCAAGGACCACGACCAAGTTTATATCAGTGAAAATAGTTTGATACTTATACCCTCTAAAACCATAATAAGTTGGTGTTGATTTAATCTTTAAATTTGTGGTATTTACTAACTTATGAAAAGGAAATTATTGTTACTGTTTTTGGCATATCAAATACGCCACGGGTAGCTTGCCAGGCTCTGCCGTGATGCAATAAATTACTTTTGAAAAATAAACAAAATTTTTAAAAATAAAATGGTTGTGTTTGGGGACTCGAGCAAGAAACCAGCCAGTAGGGCTCTAGCCTTGCATATGATGGTCCCAGGTTCAATCCCTGGTCTCATTTTCCTGACCCTGAAAGAGCCTCCAATACAGCCGCATTGGGAAAAACGAGTAAGGAAAGGCTGCTAAAATCTCAGGGTTGGGACGAATGGAGATGTTAATGGCGCCTGCTTGAGTAAATCAATGAACAACGGGATGACAGTGATACAGTGATACAGTGATGAAAAAGAAATTAATGCTATTTAGAAATTACAAAGCAGAAGGTAATCCACTAATGCTTATATTTTCCCTTTTTCTTTCTTTTCCCCTTCTTCCCTACCTTTATGGTGAAATGAAAGAGTCTTCTGGTTATCACTTATATGACTATGAAAATTTTGCCCACTTATAAAAATCGTACCCACACAAACCTACACAGGTAAAATTAGGGATACATATTTTTGACACCGAATTCCTTTGGAAGACAAAGTACAGCCTAGTTTACCAATTCCCAGTTAACACTAAGCTAAAACTAGTTCTTTCTTAAATTGCAATAGAACATTTAAATTGCAGACCAAGATTATTTTACTGTTTTTCCAAAGTGATTATAACTTATAACATCAATCACTTATCTCAATTTCTTCCCTTGACATTGTTTGACATATCCTCAGATTTCAACTTACATAGCTACATGAAGACAGAGTGGCTATTTAAGACATTCTTTATTATTTAGTCAAGAAAGTCAGTATATATATTATCTAAGATATTCATTTATTTTTACCTCTATTTTTTCATTCTACTAAACAAATCTGCTTAAAAAAATGAACCCCTAAACAAATCAAATCATATAAACTCCTGTCATTAATATAGATATTTTTATTCAGATTCTGAGTATACAATATTATATACTTAAGTTTATTGATGAAGAGGGAAAAAAAATAAGTCTAGACTCTAGTGAGGAGACACAGATCTAGTTATTGGTTTGCCCAATTTGCCATTGATTTCTATACACATTTGAAATCACTTAAGCTAGACTCAGTTTGCAAAATGAAGATGATAATGCATGTCTTCTAAATTCTGATGAGTAAATGAATTACGACAGACGACTGTACCTTGTTAATGGCAAAGGTAATACAACCTTACAACCTTATTAAAGATGTTATATGCTCAATACTTTTTGTAATAAGATTTTTGTTCTAAAACAATAAGTAAGTAAAGTAAAGGCCCTCCCGTTGATCATCAATTTGCTCGAGCGGGCCCAGTAACGTCTCCATTGGAGACTTTGTTGTTACTGTGTTTGGCATATCGAATACTCTCGGTAGTTTGATAAATAAACAATAAGTATCAATATTTTAAATCTAATTTTTTATTTTCCAAGTGATCTCAATATTTTCATTGGTTTACATGAGAACTATTAGCCTGAGTTCTAGAGCAAATATTATTTTGTATTGTGTAAAATATTCAATATTATCTTAGATATATGTAATATATGCTTATGAGATAAATGATTAAATTAGGGCTCAACAGTGTTAAGAGAGGTTTTCTATTTATATATAATGCTAAAGTAATGACTTCATGTCTATTATAAGAGCAATAATTTGAGTTACTGTGTGTTCAAGTGATACTATGTATCATGCTTAACATATACCATCTCATATTACCTAAATGAAAATTCAATGAAGTGGTGTTATTTATTTTAATCATAGACATGAGGTTCTGTTACTAAACTTATTAGCTAGATTGCCTATGATAACTCTTAGAGAAAATGGAGTTAAAATGCCAGAGACAATGTTCTTAATCACTACACAAGGAATCTCTCCAAGTAACTGTTGCCTATCCTGATCCTCTTTAAACTAAAATTAAGTTGTTATAAATTCTTCCTCAACCCTATGGTTTTACATCATCTGACTCTTCAAAATAGACATACAGTCATGATACTGACGTATTAGCACTTTATAATAGGTTTTTATTATCCCAAACTTATTTTATCATTGCAAAAAAACATAGCTAGAATAAAAAAAAGTACTG
>NW_026606549.1:0-18773 GCF_029834395.1 Sorex fumeus | reverse complement strand
CACCAGTGTCAATCTCTCTCCACATATCCTCTTTGCTATCCAGACTTTCTTTTTTTTTTTTTTTGGTAGAGAAAGTTCAATTTTTGTTTCCGTTTCTGGTCTTGGATTTCTAGCAGGACATCTGCTTGGTTGCTAGCAGGACATTGGGGGCTCACCACGTACCAGATAGATTGAGAGGGAGGGGCTGAACACATAGCCTATGGAGGCAAAATGTTTACATTTTCACTAAGGGAATAAAATTCACAAGGATTTCCATGTAAACACCCACCAGTACAGTACTCCAACCCTGACCCCCAACCAAGACCACCAAAAAATAACGCTCAGAAATTACTGCGCGTTAATATTCAGATATCATGTTTTGTGTTTATTTATTTTTGGGGGGACATATTCTGTAATGTTCTAGACTTTTGCCTGACTGCTCAGGGGAACAGGGCTCGGGGAACCCTCTGGGGTTCTAACCATGGATCCTGGGGCAGCTACTCCCAGTTTGACTAATTTTTTTTATTTTATATTTTTTATTTTTTATGTTAAGTATTTTTATTTTTTAAATTTATTTATTTATTTATTTTGAATACCCATCTCTCCACCAGTGACCGGTTCCCACCACCGTGGATCCCAGTATGCCTCCCACCCCCCACCCCCCACCCCAGACTGATATTTTTTAATTGCACAAAACTTCCAATTGCTGGAGTAGCTCCAACTGTTCATGTATTCTGTTACAACAGTTGAGCATGAAACTAAGTCAATCAAAAGCCCAGAATGGGCCTTGGGGTAACCCAGAATGATGCTCAGGAATTGAGGAATGGAAAGCATTCTATGTGTAGTCAATATTCCTGTCTATGTGTTTGTATATCTTCATATCCAGTGGTGTTCTCAAGCTACTCTTAGCTCTGTGCTCATCAACTCTTCAAACAGTGCTCAAGTCGACAATGCACTGAATTCAACTGGGATCTAAAATAGATCAGCCACATGAATTGAAAGTCCCTTCTTCGCTCTGTAGCTGAGTGGTCATTGATTAGTTTAGTAGTGGATGAATTATGCAGCAAAAATTAAATTCTTTCAAAATTTGAACCAGTGCTCAAGAAGAATTATAGAGTGGGTGTGCAGGAGAAAGTCACTTTTTCAGTTGTGTTGACCTATTGTTCAGCTATGAGTTTTAGTTTATTAGAGGAAAATATGAATAAAATGTATAGTAAAATGGAGGGCTGGAGCAATAGCACAGTGGGTAGGGCATTTGCCTTGCACGCAGCCCACCCGGGTGTGATTCCTCCATCCCTCTCAGAGAGACTAGCAAGCTACCAAGAGTATCCCACCCACATGGCAGAGCCTGGCAAGCTCCCTGGGGCGCATTCGATATGCCAAACACAGCAACAACAAGTCTCACAATGGAGACGTTACTGGTGCCTGCTGGAGCAAATCAATGAACAGTGGGACAATGGGACGACAGTGCTAAAGTAGTACAGTGTTTAATAGTAAAACACAAAACTTAGTTATTTTAGAAGTTTACTTTTTAGTTTGAAGAGTTGATATCTGTATTTATAGACTTAATTTCTTGCAATCCCTCACAAGGGCACCTGCCAATCATGGAGTGAAATAGGAACAATGGCTTAGGGTGCACAAGAATGGTGTGGTTTATGATCAATACTTGATTGCTTTGTATAATCAGTTTTATTATTTTCTATGTCAAGGCTTGCTTCACTTTATGTCGACGTAAATTTACTGGGTGTTGAAAGATAGCCCCATGACAAGTGGGCCCTAGCAAAGCAAGTCCCAGCCCATATCCCCCCTGCAGCTGCGGCAGGTTGACAACACCAGGTACCCCCATCTCCTCCTTGCCCCTGGAATTCGCCAGGTAAGGCCACAAGGCTGGAAAAGGCCTAATGAGGCATCTCCTTGCCATGGAATCCGCCTAATAAGGCCACAAGTTCAGAGAAGGCCTAATGAGGTATTTTCTTGCCCTGGAATTCACCTAATAGGGCCATAAAACCCGAAAAGGCGTAATTGACTGCCCGGTGGGATGGCCTGGTGACAGGTACAGAAGAGAGTGGCTGGTGCTGATGGCTTGTTGCAAAATGACTGGCTGCCTGCGTGCAGTATCTAATGTGATAATTCAAATGTATTGGGTGATTTGTGCGTGGGCATTTCTGAAATGCGCGGGAAGATGGCCTATAAAAAGCCCCCTTTGAAGAGGCTCGGGGCTCTCTGTCACTGATGGTTTGCGGTCATGCTGTGAGCCCAAGCATGCTCAAATAAACCTCTTGCTTTTGCATGGACTTGGTCTCTCAGAGTTCTCCTTGACAGGTGAGGCTGTCATGATCTCGGACCCTAACAGGTGTCAGGATATGGGACATATGAGTTAACTAATTTTGTGGGTGCTTATGAAAATGACACGTGTGTAGGATGTGTTTTTTCCTCGCCTGTGCTTGTGGTGGGAGGCTGATGCTCTTGCCTAGCAGGACTGCCCTCCAGATGCTGTGAATACACTCCTCCAAAATTTATTTGTTGACGTCTCCTTGTCTCCTTGGTTCATGACCTCAAAAACTTTGAGGCTCATGTGATATTTGATGTGGACTGAAGCACAACAGTACCTGTGGACAGCTGCAGAGATTTTTTGGCAAGTAAAACAGATTATATTTGGAGGGGCTTTTGAAGGTGTTGAGGGGAAGTGAGTGAGGAAGAGAAGAAAATCAGAGAGAGGGAGTAACGCGTTCAAGAAAGAACACAGGCCTCTCCGCCCTTGGGGAGAACCCCTACACACATCCCAGTATTAGACATGGAAGTATGAAAGTACACATCTCAAGAGGGCGACACATGTGCTGGGGCACTCCACGTGCTTGTGCCCCTGGGCATAAGGAGCACATAAGACCGGGCAGCATATAAGTCGCTACAGAGATTTTTTTCAAAGAACCACTTTGTATATGCTTTGTTCAAACCTTTACTCAGTTGCCCAGGGTGTCTGAAGAACTGATGTCCCCAAATCTCTCAGATTTGGGTATTAGGAGTCCTTTGTTCCTCCCAGGAAGTCACTAACGATCTTCTCTCTGGGCCTTTAAATCACTGTTCGGGACTTTGTGGAAGAATGGACGCAGTGCTAGTGACCCGAGCAGGCCTGCACACGACATGCCGAGATGGACCACAAGGGTCATGTGAAAGATCTCAGAACAAGCACATCATTTTCAGGATCAGTGAGTTTTTTATTGTTTTTGTTTTCTTCTTTGTATCAATTTGGGAAGGGGCACACGAAGAAGTGCTCTGCGATGATTCGTAGTGGGGCGCCAGGAACCACATGGGTGATGGGGATGGAACCCAGATTTCCACTTCATACAAAGCAAGTGCCCTTCCACTGCACTATCACTAGGGCCCACAAACCAGTTCTCTGACACCATTAAGACTTGTGCTAACTTTCTAGAGAAGGCACACTCACAGTATTCCACTATTATGAAAAATACTAGAATTTTTTAAGTTTTCATTTGACTCATTTCAGTGTCTAGGGAGATTAAGTTCCTGCATTCCCAGCATCAGGCTCTGGACTTCCTCCTAAGTTGTCGAGAGACCATAGATGTGGTGGTTGGGATGGAGCCTGGACCTCCACCGTTGAAGTCATATGCTTGCTCCACTGAGCTATCCCAACAGCCTAAAAATATGTCTATTCTATTATGAATCTTGCCAGCTACCTCATATTGATGACCTCATTCTCAATGAAACTGCAGCAATGCCAAATCCTGAAGCTGTGGTTTGAGTTCTGAAATTGATCACAGCAAGCCAGATAATAATTAATCCTATAGACCCTGGATGAATAGGCCAGCAGGCGGATCTCTGTGGTTCTCTCAGTAAAAACAGGCCCACAGAAAAGAGAAGATCCTCTGGGAGGAACACCGTGAGGAGCCTGACAGCCCTCATAGTAATTTGTGGGCTTTTGTATTTGTCTAGAACCAGTGATATCTGGGGGAGCATGGAGTGCTGGGGATCAAACCATGATCAGTCATGGGTAAGAACAACACCATCCCCTCTGTACTGTTGCTCCACCAAAACCAGCTTTGTCAATGGCTCAATAATTCACGTTTAAGGATTAAGGCTGAAGAAAATCTCTTAGTGAGTCAGAGTGAGAACAGCAGGTAGGCACACAGGGTGACAGGGAGAGATCGCTGAGCACCACCCAAAGGAACCCCTGATGACCATCAGGAAAAAACCCTCTGCAACACCAGGCCCCACAACAAAATAAAAGTACTTTTTCCAGTTTGCTCAAAAACCAAGCTAATGATCCGAGGCAAAGACAAGTGTAGGGACAGAGATTGGGGGGGGGGGGAGGTGGTTCTGCTGCTCCTGAAAAGGGCACCCCGACGTTGCGGGCTGTGCAGCCAGGCTGGTAAGTGACAGAGGGAGATGGGACATGGAGGGTTCCGAGTCTCATGGGCACATGACAGATGAAGAAGAATGGAGCAAAGTGAAGAAACAAAGCAAGTTTTCAAGATGCACAGTTTCGGAGAAGGAAGGTCAGCGTAAGCCCGACACACTCACCTGGATCCAGGAGCCCAAGGCAGCCGGGGTCGGCAGCACAATTCACACAAGTTCAGGGCACCACACACTGCGCAGTATCCATGCCAGGGAGGGACCGGAGACACTCACCTGTGTTGGGATCGGAGATCACCCCTGAGGATTCAGACAAAGAGTCCGGCGGGAATGCAAACCACACATCGAGATTTTATTATCCAGCTAGCTGGGCCCTCCCGTTGGTCGTCGATTTGCTCGAGCGGGCCCAGTAACGTCTCCATTGGAGACTTTGTTGTTACTGTGTCTGGCATATCGAATACTCTCGGTAGCTTGCCGGGCTCTCCGAGAGGGGCGGAGGAATCGAACTCGGGGCTGAAGCATCCTAACACATAGGTCAGAGCTCAACCCTGAGTGCTTATAGTCAAGGGTTTATATAGCCATCCTGGGCTCTCAGGCCCCAGAAGCAAGCTCAAAGAAAAGAAAAAAAAACTTCCAAAAGTAGATATAACTTCAAGCATTCCAAATACAAACATGGGAGAAAAAAAAAATCAATGTCATACTTCAAGAAAACATATTGTCAGTCAGATCCAGGATACATGAGACTTGTATATCAAGAAAATATTCCCATAATAAAAAAAATAAATCTTGGGGCTGGAGCGATGGCACAGTGGGTAGGGCGTTTACTTTGCACTCAGCCAACATGGCCGACACAGGTTCGATTCCCAGCATCCCATATGGTCTTCCAAGCACCGCCAGGAGCAATTACTGAGTGTATGAGCCAGGAGTAACCTCTGAGCATCGCCAGGTGTGACCCAAAATGTAAAAAGACTATCAATGTCATACTTCAAGAAAACATATTTTCAGTCAGATCCAGAATACATGAGACTTAAATATCAAGGAAATATTCTCATACATCAAGACAGCAAGAATTCCTATAGGTCAAGGCATGTTATCAGTCAGACATAGGACACAAGATACAGGTGTGTTGACTCCTAACTCTCCAGTCCTGTGTCTGTGTAAACATCAGGGGCTATTTCACGCCAATTTGCTCCGTTAAGTCATATCCTCAGGGCCAGAGTTGCTTCCCACCAAATTGTACTTTCATCCAATTAACTCGTTTATGTCATATACCCTTCATGGCCGATCGACCAGGGTGAGAAATGTTTGGCTAGGTGCTCTTTACAACCAGGGTGACAAATGAGAAATGGTGGGCAAGCTGCTTCTCACAATTCATTGTACCTACGAGGACTGTCCTCCCATTGTTCATTGATTTGCTCAAGCAGGCCGAGTAATGTCTCAATCGTGAGACTTGTTACTGTGTTTGGCATATCAAATACATCACGGGTAGCTTGCCAGGCATTGCCGTGTGGGCGAGATACACTCGGCAGCTTGTGGGGCTCTCTGAGAGGGGCTGAGGAATCAAACTTAGATCGGCCTTGTGGGTCTCATGCAAGCCAAATGGCCCCCTCTGTGTTATGGCTCCAGTCCCTCTTTGATACATTTTACGGGTTCAAGCCACATGCAAGGCACTGGACTAATACCCATTGGATTATCGTTTTTTATTTTTCTCTTTATTGTGAGGATTTTCCTTTACTGATTCACCATGAGCTATTTACAAAGCTTTCATGGCTAAGTTTCAGTCATTCAATGATTGAACATCCAGCCCTCCACCAGTGTATTTTTCCACCACCGAAGTCCCCAGTATCCCTCTTGCACCCCCACCCAACCCCACATGCTGCCTGTATGGAAGGCACTTTCTTTTTCATTCTTTCTCTACTTTGGGGCATTATGGTTTTCAATACAAATACGAAGAGGTTATCATGTTTGGTTCTTTGTCTACTTTCAGCACACATCTCCCAACTCTTGGGCAGTGCTCAGTGCTCAGTGCTCAGGGATACCATCCCTAGCAATCCCTCCAACCATCATTGATCTAGTCACTGGACTCTTTCTTAAGCTCCTTATTTCTCACTTTTCTAGAAATAAATAACAGTTTGAATTCAAACAAGTTAAAGGCTTTGTTTACCAAATCAGTTGGGGGTGTGCAAAGCAGGAAAAAGTCAGTTCATTTGTACTTGAGAATTGTAACATAAAGAATGACTAGGAGTGTTCATTATTAAGAGATTAAAGTGTTAGATCTGCAGTATTTACAATAGGGTTCCCCAACCACCACTTGGAATAATTCTTGAGTGAGTAGACCAGAATAACCCCTCAGCCTCAAAGGGGTGGGATCCAGAAATGGAAAAAAATGGCCAAAGGGCAAGCTGTGAGGATCTCAGAGATGATGGAGGCATTGTTCATCCCAAAGGCTGCCGGAGATTGAATGAATCATTCAAGGTAAATTGAAATTCCGATTTTAGGGACTGGAGGGCATTTGCCTTGCACAGGATGACTGGGATACGATCCCAGCTTCCCCTCCCAAGTCCACCCGGAGTGATCCTGCCTTCAGAGCCACTGGGCATTTCTGGCTGTACCCTTACCCTCAACTCCCCAAAAAACAAGTCTGTTTTGTGAATTGAACAGAAAGGTCGATGTCAGGGTGAGCAGGTTTATGAATGACAGATGTGTCAATTCAATCTCTGTGATCAAGGCTTTCTATGCCTGTAGATGATTTTCTGAGCTCACCTCCAGTATCACATGGTTCCTTGCTACCACCGGCAGTAATCAGCTACCTGGGCAGCACTGGGTGCTTAGTATTTCCATCTTTGGAGTGGGTGCCAAAGCCAGCAGTACTCAGGGCTTATTCCTGCCTTTGCACTCCGGAATCAATCCTGCTGGGGCCAGGCTCAGAGGGCATACACGGCAGTGCTTTGGGGACCATATGGGGTTCTGGGTCTCCAACCCATGTCAGCTGTGTCAAAGCAAATGCCTTACTTATGCTACCATCTCTCTGGCCCCCACCATTTTTTTAGCTTTTTGGGTCGCATCCAGCGATGCTCAGGAGTTATTTCTGCCTCTGCATTCAGGAATCACTCCTGGCGATGCGTGGGAGATCATGGGATGCTGAGGTTCGAACCCAGGATTGACTGGGTGCAAAGCAAGTGCTTATCTGCTGTACTATCTCTACTACCCTGATTTAAAAGACTTTTCTCAAAGTAATTGTGTCATCTTTTTCCAATGTCCAGAAAAAAATCCCATGCTTACTAAATACAATGTTATTTCTGTGGTTTTGGAGAGTGGCTGGGCCACATCCAGCGGTGCTCAGGAATTGCTACAGAAGGTGCTCAGAGCACTGTATGTAGTTATGGGGATATGAACCAGTGCCCACCATATGCCAGGCAATATCCATACTAGCTCTTCATTTAAAAATGTGATTGCAAAGAAGCTGTGTAACAGTACTCCCGGGGCTGAATTATCTGCCCTTCTCCCCTTCAACACTTCCTATGTTGAAGTCCTAACATCCAGGACCTCCTAATGGTTTGGAAGGAATTTATGTAGGCAGGCAGACAGATAGGGAAGGTTCTCTACCAAGGTAATGCCAGTAAATTTCCCGGGAATAGCTGTAAGTTTGTGAAGGCCAACCCTGCAGAAAACGGAAACTAAGGCCTGATCAGACCCTCACTTATGGCCAGAGAAGCTCCTGCAGAAATAAAAGGCCAGGGAAAAAATTTCAAAGAAGACCATCACCTCTCCCAACGTCCCTAGGCAACCTCCTTACCAACAACGGACTTTTACCTAGCTTAAAACCCCACATGAGTGCAGGCTGGAGAAACCCTATAAAGGCCACCTTGAACAAAGGAATGGCGCGCAAATGCTGCCTGAGCCCATGTGCTGCTTGTACCCACATGGGTGAGCACATGTGTCGCCCACATATCCCCTCTAGAGATGTGGACATTCATGCTTTCCTGTCTGATACTGGGGTGTCTGTAGTGCTCTCTCTGCCCTTGGAGAAGCCCAGGATGCCTCCTGATTGTGTTACTCTCCACTCTCCAACTTTCTCTCCCTCCTTCCCTTCAAAACCTCCAATTAAAATCTGTTCAACTTCACTGCTTGTCTTCATTAAACAATGAATACGACTCCTGAAATTCTTTTTTGAGAGTCGAGACAAGACCCCAGTAATCTGTAGGTGAAAACGGATGTTGGAGCTATAGGTAATAGGCTGGATATTTATTTTATTTATTTATTTATTTAAAGATTTTATTATTGAAACCCTGTGAGATAGACCCTTACAAAGATGTCCACGTTAAGATTTTCAGTCATACAGTGTTCCAACGCCCATCCCTCCACCAGTGTACATTTCCCAGCACCAGTGTGCCAGGTTACCTCCCGTCATCCCCCACCCAGCCTGCCTCTACAGAAGACACTTTTCTTCCCTCTCCCTCCCTTCTTTCCTCCCCACAGTCAGCAGATTTCTTGAAGTTTTGAGGAGACACATCCACTGGTGCTCAGGGCATCAGAACCCTCGCCTGTGTGTCCTGCACACTGACCACACACCCAGTCCATCTTTTTACTTCTCTGTCCAACAGTGCTCACTGACCACATTGAGGCATTTCTGTTCTGAAATGTAAGTAGTTCACTTGGATTTTATGGGGGTTTTGATGTCCCTTCGGAACATCTGAGTACATGTCCCCATATCTGGCCTAACCACAAGGTCATAACAGGGTGCAGGTGGGAGTTACATTATCTATTCTGAGCCAGCTTTTGCAACTCTAGCTTTTACAGCTTTTAGTGTTTTCTGGTTAACTCTTTCCTACCACTTAACTCTTTCATGACTATTAGCCTGGGTGGCCCTTACAGATCCTCTCAGAATGGGAGAAGCATGCTGAAAATAGACTATAGACCAAATATGATTGCTACTCAATGCCTCTTTTGCAAACCACAACACCCAAAAGGAGAGAGAGAAAACAAAATGGAATGCCCTGCCACAGAGGCAGGGTGGGATGGGGGGGATAGGGGGTGGGAGGGATACTGGGACCCGTAGTGGTGCAAAATGGGCACTGGTGGAGGGATGGGTACTTGATCATTGTATAACTGAAACCCAAGCACAAAAATTTTGTATGTCTACAACTGTACCTCATGGTGTTAAACTAATAAAAATTTTAAAAAAAGAAAATTCAGGATTAGCTGGTAACAGGTGTAAAGGTATAAAGTGGTGGGAGTTGAGGATGAAGAGGAGATGGGAGGATTAAAGTCACAGGAATTGGGCCGGAGTGATAGTGCAGTGAGTTGGCGATTGGCCTTGCGTGTGGCTGTCCTGGATTGGAACCCCAGCATCCCAGATGGTCTCCCAAGCATTTCTGAATGCAGAGGCTGGAGTTACCCCTGAGTATCTTTGCGTGCGGTCTAAAAGCAAATCAAAAATATTGAAAAAATAATAAAATCACAAGAATTCCTGAAACATGGACTGGGCTCAAATCAGCTTTGCCCAAAAGGTGAGAGAGAGAGAGAGAGAGAGACAGAGACAGAGAAACAGAAATCGACAGAAACAGAGAAGAAAAGTGCCTGCCATAGATGGGGGTGGGCAATGGGAAACTAGGGAACCGGTGGTCGAAAATGTACACTGGGGAAAGAAAGATGGCGGCTGCACGGGAGCCTTGTGGACAGCAGTTTTGAGCCGGGGGTGGGAGCGGCAGGGACCTCATGGGAAGGGGGGCGTAATGGGCCGTCCTTCACGCCTGACCGAGGTCGCCAGCTGCCCCCCACGAGCGGCTCTCCGGCACGGCCACGACTCCAGAGCACAGAAACCAATCTCTTAACTATCTAACTTTTAATAGAAATTCTTCCAGGGTTAATAAGTAAAATAGCAGAAATCAATAGCAGCCGCGCGACATCATTTTATTCTTAAACCAAGTTGTAGAAAGCAAATCATTTCACAACGCTGATTCAGGATGTCTGATTGGGGGAGGGGTCGTAAACTCTATACAATAACTGTGCATCTTCTATCAAAGCAATGTATCTAGTCAAAGTAGATAGAGTATTAACTAGAACTCATCTGCCTCACAGGAATTGGGAGGGGTGGGAGGTGGGGTTCTATTGGGGTTCGCGGTTAAAAATAAGTATTGGTAAAGGGAAATGTGTTTGATATTTACATGACTGAGACCTAAACCCGAAAGCTCTGTAACTTTTCCCACAGTGATTCAATAAAGAAAGAAATTATAAAAAAAAAAGAAAATGTACACTGGTGAAGGGGCAGGTGTTGGGACATTTTATGACCGAAATCCAATCATAAACAACTTTGTCACTGTATTTCACTGGGATTCAATTAAAACAAATTTTTAAAAATAATAACCATAAAAGGGGTTGGTCCAATTTTTTAACCCTTTCTTGTTCTCTGGTTGCACTCAGAGGCTACTTCCAGCCCTGTGCTCTAGGAGAGTCACTCCTGACAGTTAGTGGGGGACCAGGCATTGCAGGGATCCAACCTGGGTCTCTGGCATGCAGAGCACTCACTCGGCTCTTATCTAATTTCTTAACATGCAAACTGGTGGGCCTGCTCAGAGGGAAGCACGGGAGCATGTGGGTGCTGGAGGACTCTTCCGGCTGCTGGAATATCTCCAGGATTGGGGTGGTGGAGCCCCGCAGCCGCTTCCCATAGAGAGTAAACAATCTCTCAGAAACAAAGAGTGGCAAATGCACGTTCACATTTGCATGGAGGAATCTAGGAAAGAGACCCAACGTGATGAACACTAGCAGAAGCACAGAACAAGGGAGAACAAAGGACAGGAGACTACCCCAGTCTGTGTTGTCCCACTTCTACAGAGGAGGAACTTTCTGGTGAGGTCTGTACCTTAGGGAGTCCCGTTACCTCCACAGTGGACGCGTTCCTGATTCTGTAGGATTTTGACAAATGAATGAACCACTTCCACACAAAATTCTAAGGCTTAAGAAGTGAGTTTACTGTACATTCAAGTCAGTCAAGGAAAACAAAACTGTACATCGCCCACCCCAAAGTCCAAGCATCTCCTCCTGCCCATTTATGACGTCACTCGTCCTGTCCCACGATGGCGAGTCCTGAGTACGATGGCCTGGTCCTGTCCCTCGCCGTCTGCTCACCTCCAGTGTACGATGGTCTGGTCCTGTCCCTCGCCGTCTCCTCGCCTCCAGTGCATGATGACCTTGTCTTGTCTCTGCACCGTTCACTCTCCTGGGTCTGGAACCTGTGCTGGCCTGGAAGCTGTCACCTATTTCCTCCCTGTTGGACCCTGCTGCTTATCTTATTGGGCTTGTCTGGGACTGTCCCCGACAAGCTCCTGAGCTTTCCTCATCTTTATTAACAGTCACGTGCACATGGGCATGGAACTTTGCTACCCTGTTCTCTCTGTGGCCAGGGGTGAGGAGCAAATAGAGTGTTGCCCAGCTCGAGAGATCGGGGGTGTTCCTGTTATTTGCTGCTTTGCCCCCTCCCCTCCCAGCTCTCCATGACCTGTTGTGACAGGAAGCAAGACTGAGAACAACCCATTAAAGCAATCAGTTGTCCTGGTCTCTTCAAACTTCTCCCACGGCAGCATTCCTTCCACACACACACACACACACACGCACACACACACACTCCCCACCCCTGTCAGCTGGTACCCACAATTCCCTTCAGGATCAAGAGCAAAGTTCTATCTTCTGTATGGACTTCCTGCTGAAAAAGGGGGCTGCTGAGTTTTCCTGGGGCCCCTGCGTTCTCTGACTAGGGCAGGACTAAGAAGTTGACCCTCAGAAGCTGAGCAAGTTTATCTGGCAGCCAATCAGATGCTCTCTGGAGTTGCAGAACTCAGGGCGACAGGCATGAAGAGGAAATCTGAGGTCACGGTCACGGTCACGATCCTCCCGTTGTTCATCGATTTGCTCGAGCGGGCCCAGTAACGTCTCCATCATGAGACTCGTTACTGTGTTTGACATATCGAATACGTCATGGGTAGCTTGTCAGGCTCTGCCGTGCGGGTGAGATACTCTCGGTAGCTTGCCGGGCTCTCCGAGAGGGGCGGAGGAATCGAACTCTGGTCGGCCATTGTTAGCCATTTGTAAGGCAAATGCCCTACCGCTGTGCTATCGCTCCATAATTTATGACTGGCAGGAGCACACTGGGAAACCGGAAACTAGTGTGTGGGGGAACGTAGCCAAGTTCCAGGGGTCTGGAGCAAGTGTTTCTGGACCTCTAATGAGCCAGGAGCCGGGGTGTCCTGGGGTTTTTTTGAGAGCACAGGTTTCTCAACTCTGACATGCACCCCCAACCTTAGTTCCTGGGGCCACAGTGACAGTACAGTGGATAAGGCAGTTGCCTGGCACACAGCCAACCTGAGTTGGATTCCACTCGAGCACTAAGAGACTAAGGGAAGCACTGGACATTTAAAACTTACATCTTATTAGAGAAGAACCCAAAAAGCCAATGCTTTTTGTTCAGGCACAGATCTGACACTTCGTGCTTTTCTTAAGAGAAAAAAAAAAACCGTTAGCACTGGATCAGAAAAGTAAGCACTCTATCTCCTAGGGCAGAGACCCATATTAAAGTTTCCTGTGTATAGATGTAGGCAACATTCAGGATTAAAGTTTCCTGTGTATAGACGTAGGCAATATTCAGGGTTTTCTTTGAAAAAGCAAAGCCATAAGTTACTATCTTATGTATTCCTCAGTTAACGGAAAGGTAAGAATCTAAGACATTCATGAAAACAGCAAAACCCACATCAACCACTTTTTCTGTTAGAACCGAGACCCAAAGGACCACCTTTGCACTCATGCAGGAATACTGTCACTCCTTTTGAAAAGGTTAGAAACAAAGTAGCCAGTGTTCTTGTCAGAGAGATAAAACAGAAGTAACCATCTTTAAAACCTCATCTCCCATTCCTTCAACTTCTTGTTCGTGAGGTCTAGAGCTCCTCACATGTTTCAAATATTTTCTAGATCCATCCCCTCAGGCCCACAGCTTGGTTGTCAATACTCCCTTCCTTGAACAAGGCCCCTTTTCACATCCTGAATCCAGTGCAGTTCTTCCCCACTCCAAGGATTTCATGAAGCCACAGAGAGATGCTAAGGCACTTGCCTGGAACATTGCTGACCCGGGTTCCATCCCCAGCACCCATAGAGGACCCTGAGCCAGCCAGGAGTGATCCCTAAGTGCAGACCCAAGTCAGCCTTGAGCATCACTGGCTGTATAGTGCAGAAACCAAACCTTGAAAAACCACAGAACTAAACAGAAAAAATCGTGATCCTTGTCCCAGTGAACTTTCCCCCATGATCCTGCAGTGGTCACTGAAGTGGGTTATTTCCCATGAGGACATTCATTCTGAGTTGTGGGTAAGAAAGATCCGATGACTCATTTTCCCATCTGTCTAGAGAGCTCAACTTTGTGTTGTTACATCGTTCAAGGTTTGACACTGGGCCTTCTGATGTGGGAACGAGATCTGAGATGGGGCTGAGGCTGGGATCAGGGCACCTGACTGAAGAGGAGAAGGTCACACCCGGCGATGCTCAGGGGTTACTCCTGGCTCATACAATCAGGAATTGGTCCTGGCAGTGCTCGGGGGGCCATATGGGATGCTGGGAATCGAACCTGTGTTGGCCATGTTTGCTGCATGCAAAGCAAACGCCCTACACACTGAGCTATCTCTCCAGCCCCGAGATTGATTTTTTTTATTATGGGAATAATTTCTTGATATACAAGTCTCATGTATCCTGGATCTGACGGACAATATATTTTCTTGAAGCATGACGTTGATTATTTTTTTTTCTCCCATGTTTGCATTTTGAATGCTTGAAGTTATATCTACTTTTGGAAGTTTTTTTTTCTTTTCTCTGAGCTTGCTTCTGGGGCCTGAGAGCCCAGGATGGCTATATAAACCCTTGACTATAAGCACTCAGTGTTGAGCTCTGACCTATGTGTTATGATGCTTCAGCCCCAGCTAGGTGGATAATAAAATCTCGATCTGTGGTTTGCATTTCCGCTGGACTCATTGTCTCTCTGAATCTTCAGGGGTGATCCCGGATCCCAACAAAGGTGAGTGTCTGCAGTCCCTCACTGGCAGGGATACTGCGCAGTGTGTGGTGCCCTGAACTTGTGTGAATTGTGCTGCCGACACCGTCTGCCTTGGGCTCCTGGATCCAGTTCAGTGTGTCAGGCTCACGCTGACTGTCATTGTCCTAAACTGTCCATCGTGAAAACTTGCTTTGTTTCTTCATTTTGCTCCATTCTTCTTCATCTGTCATGTGTCCATGAGACTCAGAACCCTCCATGTTCCATCTCCCTCTGTCGCTGGCTGCACAGCCGGCAACGTCAGGGTGCCCTTTTCAGGAGCAGCAGAACCACCTCCCACCCCACCATCTCTGTCCTACACTTGTCTTTGCCTCGGATCATTAGCTTGGTTTTTGAGCAAACTGAAAAAAAGTACTTTTATTTTGTTGTGGGGCCTGGTGTTGCTGAGGTTTTTTCCTGACGGTCATCAGGGGTTCCTTTGTGCGGTGCTCAGTGATCACTCCCTGTCACCCTGTGTACCTACCTGCTGTTCTCACCCTGACTCACTAAGAGATTTACTTCAGCCTTCATACTTAAACATGAATGAGTGAGCCATTGTCAAAGCTGGTTTGGGTGGACCAACAGTACAGCGGCGATGGTGTTGATCTTACCCATGACCGACCATGGTTTGATCCCCAGCACTCCATGCTCCCCCAGATATCACTGGTTCTAGACAAATACAAAGGCCCAAAAATTACTTTGAGGACTCTCAGGTTCCTCATGGTGTTCCTTCAAGAGGATCTTCCCCTTTCTGTGGGCCTGTTTTTACTGTGAGAACCACAGAGATCCACCTGCTGGCCTATTCATCCAGGGTCTATAGGATTAATTCTTATCTGGCTTGCTGTGTTCAATTTCAGAACTCAAACCACAGCTTCAGGAGTTGTCATTGCTGCAATTTCATTTGAGAATGAAGTCATGAAATATGTGTTAGCTGGCAAGATTCAGAATAGAAAAGGCATATTTTTAGGCTCAGTGTAGCAAGCATATGACTTCAACGGTGGAGATCCAGGCTCCATCCCAATCACCACATCTATGTCTCTCGACAACTCAGGAGGAAATCCAGAGCCTGATGCTGGAAGTGGAGGAAATTAGTCTCCCTGGGCACTGAAATGAGTCCATTTGAAACTTAAAAAAATTCTAGTATTGTTGATACTAGTGGAATACTGTGAGTTTGCCCTCTCTAGAATGATAGTACAAGCCTTCATGGTGTCAAAGTACTGGTTTTTGGGCCCTAGTGATAGTGCAGTGGAAAGTACATTTGTTTTGTATGAAGTGTTCACCTGAACTCCATCCCCATCACCCATATGGTCCCTGGTGCCCCACTACGACTCATCGCAGAACACTTCTTCGTGTGCCCCTTCCCAAATTGATACACACAAGAAAACAAAAAGAAGAAAAAACTCACTGATCCTGAAAATAATGTGCTTGTTCTGAAACGTTTCACATTGTCCTTGTGGTCCATCTCGGCATGTCGTGTCCGGGCCTGCTCAGGACACATGCACTGCATCCTTTCTTCCACAGAGTCCCGGACAGTGATTTACAGGCACAGAGAGAAGATTGTTAGCAACTTCCTGAGAGGAACAAAGGATTCCTGATACTCAAATCTGAGAGATTTGGGGACATCGGTTTTGCAGACACCCTGGGCAACTGAGTAAAGGTTTGAACAAAGAATATGCAAAGTGGTTCTTTGAAAAAAATCTCTGCAGCGATGTATATGCTGCCTGATCCCACTTGCTCCTTATCCCCAGGGGGCCAAGCACATGGAGTGCCCCAGCACATGTGTCGCCCTCTTGAGATGTGTACTTTCATACTTCCATGTCTAATACTGGGATGTGTGTAGGGGCTCTCCCCAAGGGCGGAGAGGCCTGTGTTCTTTCTTGAACGCGTTACTCCCTCTCTCTGATTTTCTTCTCTTCCTCACTCACTTCCCCTCCACACCTTCAAAAAGCTCTCCAAGTATAATCTGTTTTACTTCCAAAAAAAATATCTGCAGCTCTCCACAGGTACTGTTGTGCTTCAGTCCACATCAAATACCACATGAGCCTCAAAGGTTTTGAGGTCATGACCAAAGGAGACAAGGAGACGTCAACAAATAAATTTTGGAGGAGTGTATTCACAGCATCTGGAAGGCAGTCCTGCTAGGCAAGAGCATCAGCCTCCCACCACAAGCACAGGTGAGGAGAAAACACATCCTACACACATGTCATTTTCATAAGCACCCACAAAATTAGTTAACTCATATGTCCCATATCCTGACACCTGTTAGGGTCCGAGATCAGGACAGCTTCACCTGTCAAGGAAAATTCTGAGAGACCAAGTCCATGCAAAAGCAAGAGGTTTATTTGAGCATGCTTGGGCTCACAGCATGACCGCAAACCATCAGTGACAGAGAGCCCCGAGCCTCTTCAAAGGGGGCATATCCTTGATTCGTAAAATAAATTCAGTTGTACATACAATACATATCCTTGATTCGTAAAATAAATTCAGTTGTACATACAATACACTGTCCTCCAACAGTGTAGAATGCACATTCTCTCAAGCTCACAGAGAATACTTACAATGACTGGCCAGAACTAATATTAATACCAACAAATTACAATAAAAGCTGGTATCATATAGCCTGATTAAACATAGAACGTAATTGTTATAGAGACAACACAAATTCCTGAAAGTTAAATAATAAATTTCTATTTACTCATGAGTAAAAGAAACTAAAATGGAAATTTGAGAGTACTTAGTTTCTATTTATTCACTTTTACCAGGAATTGTGGTTTGGGCCACACACAGCTATGCTCAGATCTTATTCCTGGCTTTATGCTCAGAAATCACTTCTAGTGTGCTAGGATTTGGGAAGAAGGTTATTGGGCTTATCTGATGCCGGGGGAAAACTAGAAACACATGCAAGGCCTAACTTCCTAAAACACCTCTCTGACTCTGAAAGTTAGTTTTTTAAAATACTGCATTTCAACATTAGTAAGATAAAGTTTATAAGCTACTTGAGGGAAATCTATAATTTTGAGTACATACATTTGTTTTTCTAATGTCTGAAAATTCAGCAAGTAAATTTATGTAATTAAAGAAAGTGATCAGGAAAAGAAGTAAAATAAAGTAAAGTAAAATTTTTCAAAAGGTGATAATAAATGCAAAAGCATAAATTCATGATATAGAAAACAAATAAATAATTGGGATAAACCAAATAAAATATTGTTTAACATGAGTAATACATTTTCAACTACTAAAAAAATTTGAACAAAGAAAGCTCCACCGGTCCCCCCAAAGGTACAAATAAAACAAGAATATAAATGAGACATGTTGGAATGGTCAATGGTCAACAGAGATTAAAATCTACTAAGGGATATAATGCACAAATGTAAATATATTTGAAAATTTAGGTAAAACATGTAAATTCTTAGAGAATGCATTTATTGTAATTTTTTAAAAGAGAAAGAGGATATCCAAATGATCCTATATAAAATTGAATTAGTGCCCATACATTTTTCATACAAAAAATAATAATAAGCTCTAGAGGATTTTCAGGTGAGTTTTACCAAATGTTCAAAAACAGATGATTCCAATCTTACATGAATTATTCATTGAATATTAAGAAAGAGCCACTCCCAATTCATTTTATGAAGTGATGACTATGTATATGTAAAATGTTAATGCTTCTCATTTTTTAAAAAAATTATGTTTATATCTTTCATTTTTAATTTCTTCCTCTATCTGGAACTGATTATATGTGTACATATACATATATACGTATACATAGATTGATATAGATGTTGATATTGTCTTAGTACCATTTATTTAAGTGGGGGAGATGCAAAGAGATGAGAGAGATGCAAAGAGCCTCAACAATAAAGAAAAGGAGCCCTCATGTGCCCGAAAATACTAGAAAAGGTAGGCTTCAATAAAAAGATGATTCTTTGGGGATGAAAGGGAGTTTATCAAATGAAGAAAGTAGGAGAAATAAAACACAGAAGTCGTATTTGTAAAATCATTTTTATAAAGGTATTATCAGTAAAATTCAACTGGAAGTATGTTTCTCAAAGGGAAAATATTGCTGGAGGAAAAAATAAATGACAGAGCACATTTATGCATTCATTAGGAATCAATCTTTCTTTCCTTTTCCCTTTCTCTGTCTTCTCCTTCAGTCTCTCTCTCTCTCTCTCTCTCTCTCTCTCTCTCTTCTCTCTCTCTCTATCTCTCTACCCACCCCCAGCCTCTTTTCCTCTCCCTTTCCTTTCCTTTGCCTTCTGTCTCCTGGTTATTACGAGTGACATATTCCATTCAATGACAGCAAAAAGAACTCTACTCTTTCTGGTCAATGGAGAGGCTTTTCCATAAAACA
>NW_026606548.1:0-15255 GCF_029834395.1 Sorex fumeus | reverse complement strand
TGCCGGGCTCTCCGAGAGGGGTGGAGGAATCGAACTCAGGTCGGCCATGTTGGCTGCGTGCAAGGCAAACGCCCTACCGCGGTGCTCTCTCTCTAACACTTTCTGCAAAGGGAGATATTTCCACTCGTGTCTGTTTATTGAGTTTACAAAAAAATAAAACATGCATCAGGCGCTCCACACTGAGCTCCACACTGAGCTTGAACTGAACCCTGACTGGAATCTTATTTTCTTTTCTCTTGGAATGGCGTTTCAGCTTTCTGCTATCACTGTCACTGTCCTCATCATTGTTCATGGATTTGCTCGAGCGGGCCCAGTAACGTCTGCGTTGGTGACTTTGTTGTTACTGTGTATGGCGTATAGAATACATCACGGGGAGTTTGCCAGGCTATGCCGTGCGGTCAAGATACTCTCGGGAGCTTGCCGGGCTCTCTGAGAGGGGCGGAAGAATCGAACTCTGAAATTGTGCTTCCGAAACTGCCTCCTGCAGTTTTCCTTGTAGTCAGTGGTCCACTGGTTTGGTGTTTTCAAGGGGTAGTGCATTGACTGGACAGTGCTCCCCGATGTTCTTACCAGCCTCTACTCCTATTCCAGTGTCTGTCCAGCTCTCTGGGATGCTGCTTGGCCAGTTCCTCAGCATCTCCTGGGCTGGCTTGGCCGTCACTGGTTTCACCCCATCTTGATTCGTTCCTCAGGAAACTCAACATCCGATGAGTTGTACCAACCTTCCTATTTTACCTTGAATCTACCCAGCTGCATATTTCCTTGTTGGACTGTGTGTGAAAGCATTAGGTCATTGTTTGACTGGTCAGTAGAAGATCAAAGTTCTTCTCCTTATCTACAGCACCCCCACTGTGTGACCCCAGAATCTGCCTCTCGGCACTTTTTTCCAGTCTATCCGCCCTTCAGCCAGATTCACCTGGGTGGGCAAAAAGGGTCTCTACCTCTGGTTCATGACACTTTAAGGCTATAGATCCTGGCAGAAGTGGAAGTGATGTCACAGGCTGGCAACCTTCAGATGTCCTTTCTATTCCAGTTGTGGTTGCCTGCATTAGGCCACCATTGGTGTCGTGGGCAGGGAAGAAAATGGAGGCCCTGGGTGGAAGGCGGACTACGAAGGCCGATTTTTTTATCAGGATGGGAGTGGTGGTCCATGAGCTCCCTGTGCCTCCACACTGTGAGCGGTGTGGGCTGTTCCAGTTTGGGGGCCCTTTCATGCTTGTTTTACTCTTGTTTCTGATAGCAGCTGGTTCTTGAGGCAAGGTGAATACTTTAGGGGAACCCAGAGGCTTTAGGGGGTGCAGGGTTCGAGCATGAGTGGGTGATCGTGAGGCACCCCTTTGCCCACCATTGCCTCTTGCTCCACGATCTGTCAGCGGCGGGTGGGCTTGGGGCTGAGGGGTGGCCTGAGTGCGGGGCCTGCGGGACTTGCAGAGAGCAGGACCTGGCTGTCCCGACCCTCCCTGCACGGGACTTCTCTCTGCCCTGATCCGGAGCCTTTGGCGTTGGCATCACATGTGTAAAACCTTCAGATTCACATCAAGGGGCAGGGCCTAAGACCCCTGCCTAGCAGATCCAGTTGTAGTCTCTCTTTTGATTGATTGCCGTGATGTGGTGGGGCCACATGGTGGTTTGTTCCCTGCCGGAGGGTGGGGTTTTAAATGAAACTTTTTCATTATTATTGTTTTGGTTTTCCTTGTGTACCACATCCGGAGATGCTTAGGGTTTACTTTTGGCTCTGAACTCAGGAATTCCTGATGGTGGTACTCAGTGACCATATGGGATGTGAGGAATGATCTGGGTTGGCTGCATGCAAGACAAGTTCCCTGCCTGCTTCACTGTCTCTGATTGCAACTTTTTTGGTTTTTGTCTACATCAAGAATTTTTGCTTCCTAAGGTCCAGTTGCAAAGCACCCCGCACTTATGATTTCTCAAGTCTTTGTATTCATTGCAGAATTCATACAGGAAAGAAGCCTTATTATATAAGTAAATAATGTGGGGACATCTTTATTGAATCCTCAGGCCTTACTAGGCATATGAGAATGAATAGTGGAGAGAAAATTTTATGTATGTAATGAATGTGAACAGGGCTTCATGGACCTTCAAGCTTTAGTAAACTTTGAAAATTTGTATTGGATGAGTTGATCCCGTATTAACCATCTATAAGGTCAGAACAGGCCCTATCATTTTAGCCAGATTCCTTTGGACAGGGGGTGGTCATAGGTGGTACAAAACTACAGCCAAGAAGGAAATCATCCTCGTATCATATGAAGAGCTACCTATGATGTCACTTCTGTAAGGAAAGTTTCTTGCTGAGTATCTCCCACACCGCAGCCATGCCAGTGCCCTGGAATTTTTCCATCACATGTATGTTTAACTTGTACATAGTGGTTCTTTGTGATGGAGGCCATGAGGAAGGTGACTAAATAAAAACAGGTACAAAAATAGGCGCTCTGTGGAACTGTCACAGCTCATCACTGTGTCATTGTTTACTCTCACTGCAACTTGGCCCAGAGGCCCTGGTTTTAGAGAATTATGACAGAGATGAATCACAATGCTGCAGTGAAAACTGCAAAGTAGAAGACCAGGAAATCCTTTATTCTTCCAGTCTTTCTGTGCTAGATTTTGGGGTGCCACACCCCCTGGACTCAGGCTTTACTGTTGGTTCTTAGCTCAGGATTCCAGACTGGGGGTCACATATATCCTTATGGGGCTCAGAATCCAGGTCAGCCATGTGCAAGCAAGTACTTTGTCTTCCGTATCATTTCTACACTCCTTGTATTCATATTTTTTAAAATTTTACATTACATTAAAGATTCCCAGTTGGTGGTCGTTCTGGGAGTTCTCTTTTTGAACTTTGCAGCCCTTTCTCCCCGCTCTGTGAAGTAGAATTTTGCATGAAGGAGACGGTGGTCCGATCCCGTTCGAAATTTTGGGACAACAGCGACATCAGTCAGGCAAAACCGTCGATTGAATATGATGTGGTCTATTTCATTGTGGAATCGTCCACCGGGAGACTCCCATGTCCATCGTTTAGATTCTGCCTTCTGGAACTGTGAGTTACCATGAATGGTCTTGGTCGACATGATGAACTCAGACAGTCTCTCACCCTGTTCGTTCCATTCTAGGCCATGGGTTCCGATGTGAAGTTCTTCAGCTGATCTTCTCGGTCCTATCTTGGCATTAAAATCACCCACAATGATCTTGTAGAAGGTGTGGTCTTCTTTATAGAATTTCTCTAGCTCCATGTAGAACTTCTCGATTTCTCTTTCATCATAATGAGATGTTGGTGCGTAGACAACGAAGATAGAAACTGCAGGCAGTGAGCCACATCTATTCAAATGTAAACGTCCGATTCGGGTTGTTAGGCATTCGAATGAATCAATGCTCTTGGCCAAGTTTGTGTTGATAAGGACACCGACGCCTCCAACACCTCTTTTATCGCATGTTCCGAGGAACAATTCTTCTCCAGTGTCGAAAACGGCATGGTGAGATTCGTGTCTTCTTGTCTCGGTCAGACCAATGATGTCGTACTTGATCATTCGCGCTTGTACCATCAGGTCCTCGATGGATGCATCTGATGCTAGCGTACGTGCATTGAAAGTACAGACGATCATTTTTGTCTTCCTTCGTTGTGGCAGCCTAGGTCGGCCTTGAGATTTTGTCGGCCTCTCCTTTCTCATCCTTCTCAGTGCTGCCATGTCGGTGAAGCCTTCAGGGTCAGGTGAATGAGACCAGTTGTAGTTACTGGTTTTGGCATATCGAATACACAGCGGATAGCTTGCCAGGCTCTTCCGTGTGGGCGGAATACTCTCGGTAGCTTGCCAGTCTTTCCGAGAGGTATAGAGGCTTTTGGGGTGACCTCTAATCACCCTTGTAGGTGTTACCATATTTGAACCCTATCAAATATGGTACGACAATTCCAGAAGACGGGTATTTAGTGTCTTATGATGTGTCGCGCGGCCGCGCGGTTCCGGAAAGCGTCCTGGAGTGTGGCGACGGCTGGGTAGTGGAAGTAGTGTCGAGAGTGGAAGTCTGCCAGTGGGGTATTTATCTGGGTAGGGTGGGTCTCCTGTGCACAATTCGATCCCTGGGTGGTTGATGGAAGCAGACAGGGCAGGGTAGGGTGGGGCTCCTGATTAGAATCCCTTTGTCACCTGTGGTGGTGGGAGCAAGCAGAGAAGCTCTGTCCCTGGGTCCGCCGAGCCTGGAGTCCAAGGTCTCAGAGAGTTCCGCTTACCTTGTTCTGTGGGTCTTCAGTTGTGCGTGGGTCTCGGCCGGAGCTGCCGCGCGGTTCCGGAAAGCGTCCTGGAGTGTGGCGACGGCTGGGTAGTGGAAGTAGTACTATTTGGTACTATTGCGGCAACATGGGAAGATGCCATTGTTGACAACATTGACGAGGAATACGATCGACTGGTTCAGCACCTCCATGAATGTGCGAGGAACGCCAAGAGAGAGATAGCCACAAAAAGTCGCCTATCTTCGAAAACTCTTGAGCTAATTCGCCAGCGTGGTTTGGCGCATGCCTCAGGCAACCGCAAGCTAACGTCCGAGCTTGCAAAGCAGTGCAGAGATGCGATCAAGGAAGACCTCAAAGAGAGAAGAGCAGAAGTACTGGTAGATGCGGCAGAAGCCGGGAAAAGTATTCGTAACGCCCGCCTGTCCTTCGCCAACTATAAGACCAAGATGACTGCCCTCCGACGTCCTGATGGATCCATCACATCCTCCAGAACGGCAATGGAGAAGATTATCCATGACTTCTACTCAAATCTCTTCGATAGCCATGTCCACTTGCCGACATACCAAATTCCACAGGATGGGTATGTCGTTCCCAACGTTCTCCCTTCCGAAATCCGACACGCCATTTCGTCAGTAAAGAAGCAAACAGCACCCGGCCCAGACAAGGTCAGACCTGAACACCTGAAGAACCTGCCGTCAGTACTCATCAATACACTGGCTCGGCTCTTCACTCGCTACCTGTCTGAATGCAAGGTTCCATCTCAGTGGAAAACCAGCAGGACCGTACTACTGTTCAAGAAGGGAGACATCCATGACATTGGCAACTATCGCCCGATCTGCCTATTGTCTGTCATCTACAAGTTGTTCACTCGAGTCATCCTGAATAGGATTGGCAGAACACTAGATGAAGGACAACCATGTGAGCAAGCAGGGTTCCGCAAAGGATTCAGCACCATCGACCATATCCACACGATAACCAAACTCATTGAGGTTTCTCGGGAGTTCAAGATGCCGCTCTGCTTAACGTTCATTGATTTAAAGAAGGCCTTTGATTCTGTTGAGACGGAAGCGGTCATTGAAGCCCTAGCCAATCAGGGCATACAAGCCCAATACATCAGGATCCTCCGTGAGCTGTATTGCGGATTCACTACCAGGATCTCACCATTCTACAAAGAAGTGATCGTTGATGTCAAGAGAGGGGTGCGGCAGGGTGATACCATTTCACCAAAACTCTTCAGTGCCACCCTCGAGAACATCATGCGACGACTGGAATGGGAAGGAATGGGAGTGAAGATAGATGGTCGGCAACTACACCACCTCCGCTTTGCTGATGACATTGTTTTAATAACACCAAACATCAGCCAAGCGGCACAAATGCTGGCCGACTTTGACCTTGAGTGTAGAAAGGTAGGACTACAGCTGAATCTTACGAAGACAATGTTTATGAGAAATAGCCTTGTTCCTGACGCCCCATTCGCTCTCAATGGAACGACCATCTCCGAATGCAACAGCTATGTGTACCTAGGTCGAGAGGTCAACATGACAAATGACCTGGCACCCGAGCTGCGCAGGAGGAAGAGAGCGGCTTGGAACGCCTTCAAGAACGTCGAAGAAATAGCTAAGAGGACGAAGAACCTCCGGCTCCGGGCACATCTCTTTGATTCCACTGTTCTTCCTGCATTAACATATGCCTCAGAGACCTGGGCCCTACGCAAACAAGATGAGAACGCCATTCAGGTCTCCCAAAGAAGAATAGAAAGAGCTATGCTTGGAATATCACGTTTCACTCAAATGAGAGAACGAATCCGGAGTTCTGACATCCGTCGACAATCAAGGATCAGGGACGCTGTCTCATTTGCCAAGGTGTCGAAAATCAGATGGGCTGGTCACGTAATGAGATTTAAAGACGACCGTTGGACTAGAGCTGTTACTGATTGGATTCCACGGGATGTCAAGAGACCGCGTGGGCGCCCACCTACCAGATGGTCAGACTTCTTTGTCAAGGTCATGAACGATCGGTTTGAGGCCCTCCATGTTCCCGGAGCGAAGAGATGCCATTGGGCTACACTAGCACGCGACAGGGACAAATGGAGACGTTACTGGCGCCCGCTCGAGCAAATCGACGACTAACGGGAAGTTAAGTGATTAAGTGAAGTGAAAGATTAATATTCACAAAAAGTTTTAACTTGTGAAAATATCCTGACAAGGATCTTCATAGTGAGGTTTGGAGACCATTGAAATGGACTTTGAAATTGTGGAATGGGCCCCTTGAATCAAATGTTTTCCAGGTGGTAGGAACATGGGAGAGCCCCCTGCTTCCCCATCTCAACATGCATTCAGCTTTGATGACTAATAAAGGGGGTCACATTCCAGGATCCCACCCACCTCATTTCAGTAGTACAGGCACTTACGCCCTCACATAGCTCTGAGTCAGTCACTCGCTGACATTGTCAGTCTCCGTCTCATCCCTAGAACATAGAACAGGGAATGTGGGATATGGCATTGGCGGAGAGGGGCGTCTGGAGTTTTGTTCCAACCCAGTGTTGCTTTTTGTGGTCCTGTTGGGTTTCTGCTCAGGTGTAACCCTGTGCCGTGCTCATTGGATTTATCCCTGGAATGGCTGCATGCAAGTCAAGAACCTGTCTCGAACCCGACCAGAACCTGCAGGAACTTTCTAGAATAATGCTGTTGTAGCAGATCTGGCTCCCTGTGAGGGACTCCTGGGATCATTATCAGAAATGGGGAAACAATGAACTTTCCCGACCCTATGTGGTGTCTGGCCCTTTAAGACTCTGACCAGAAGTGTTGGTGAGGTCACAGAGCCCCGCCTTTCCCTGGGGTCTTTGTGGGCGGAGCAATCTCCACCCTGTTTGTTGCCTGGTGAGGAGCAGGGGTGGGGCGGGAAGGGGGCGGCCAGGGCGCAGGGGCGTCGGATAGGGCCAGTTTCCTCGCTGGCCTCGGACTGAGAGTGAGTGGTCGTTCTGGGAGCAGCCCTGAGCCTCTGCCCTTTCCCCACCGAGGGTCGCCCCCAGCGCCCGCCTTTTCGAAAGGTTTGTCTGTCTACTCATTTCTATTTTAGCGCATCGCATCGAGGGGGGGGAGTTTTTTTTATTTTGGAGGCGCGTGAGGAGGGGGCGTCGGTCCCGGGCAGGTGGGCTGCCAAGTAAGGTGGAAGGTTGGAGAGAGAAAGTCGTTCGTTCGGAAAGTGTCAGGAACAACGGAAATCAGGACCACCAGAAGAGCAAGAGTTTCCTTCTCAGGTTTGTTTCTCGTTGTGCGTCCTGGTGGCCCTGGCCAGGGCGGCCCCATGGGGTCGGGGGCACGAGACCCTCGCCCTCCCCCCCAACCCATCGCTCTGGCTGCCAACCGGAGAGGAACGTGCCGGAGCCCGAGGGAGCCCCAGCTTGCCCGCAAGTCTCATGGCCCTTGCTGGACCACTACAGCTTTGGCTCTGCGCCAGGGACCCTGGGAGCCCGGGGGCCTCACCAGGGGTGGGGCGTGGGGACATCTCGAGAATGGCCCCCGGCTGCCTACCTACATCCCCCACGTTCCAGGCCGACTTTCGTGTCTAGTCGGATTGAAAAGGAGTCAAGGGGGGTCACTCCTGGCTTGCTGGGAAGAAATTTTCTTTGCAAGTGCCAGTGGTAAGGTACAACAAGTAGGGTGTTTGCCTTGCATGCAGCTGACACAGATTTGATCAGCTGCATCCCTGTAAGCCTCAGACATTCCAGGACAGATCCCTGAATGCAGAGCAAGAGTAGTCCTGACACTGTTGGTTCTGGCTGAGACACACACACACACTCATACACACAGACACGAAATATCTGGCTCAGAACTCAGGAATTATTCCTGGTAGTCTTTGTTCACGTGGGTAAATGATAAAGTAGGGACCTGTGTGGGGGCAGGACTGTGAAGGCAGATTTTGTCTTGTTACTGGAGGGCTGACCTCCCTTGAGTACCGGCTCCTCCCAGTCTCCGCACTGTGAGATGCAGTCCCTACCACCTCGGGTGGGGCGCTTTTGTTCTTGATTTTCCTGTATTCCCCAATATCCAGATCGTTCCTGGGTTATGATGGGGGCGCTTCGGCCACTGTCCCTTTAAGTCCATGTTGGGGCAGCCGCAAGTGGGTGTAGGGCTGAGTGCGGTGGCTGTGGGCTTTGAGGTCTGGGTTCTGCTGAGGGCTCGGCCTTGGCCCTCTGGACCCTCCCAGCTGACCCAGGTTGGGACCTGACACAGTTTCCCTGCTGTAGAATCTCCAGATTCACTTCGAGGGGCAGAGCCTCAAGCCCATTCATAGCCTAGAGACCCTGTTGCCGTCCGGCTTTTTCATTGGCTGCCTCCGTGGATCAGCCCAGGCTGGTAGATCTGCAGGTGGCTGGGGTTTGCCAATGATAGTTTTCTTCGGCCTTTCAGCTATT
Source organism: Sorex fumeus (assembly GCF_029834395.1). NCBI lineage: Eukaryota > Metazoa > Chordata > Mammalia > Eulipotyphla > Soricidae > Sorex > Sorex fumeus. The sequence goes on along the minus strand of NW_026606548.1, from coordinate 6,601 downwards.
TCATTTCGAAACTCAGTCACCAAGTATGAATGAGCTGGTAATATTTGCAAATTTTGAGTCAATATTATTATGCCAATGAAGAAGGTCAGTGGACCAGCACGTTATTTTCAAGGTGCTGGGCATGGCCAGGAAAAATCCAGAGTCTAATGCTTGGGGTAGTCCTTACCTTCACTGAATGATGACAGCACTGCTCAAAACCTGAAGACATTTGTAATATGTTTCACGGGAATGCCATGATTTTTTCATTTGATCGAAAGTATCTGCAAATGGTAATAATTGAAAAGAGCTGATCTTTAAACTGCTCTATCCCCAGAGCTCCATATGGTTCCCAGAGACCCACCGGGAGTAATCCCTGGGTAGTGTATGGTGTGCCCATGCCCAGAAATGAAAACAAACTCAAAAACAGAAAAAGCCATTTATCCTGCACGGAATCCACCTGTGGTGAGATGTTTTCAATGGCCCCTGTGGTCAGTCTCAGCAGTGTGGGATGCATCGTTGCCTTCACAAATGCATCGCAGGCACCTCGCTGAGCTAGAACCGAACCCACGGTTTGGTGTCTTTTATTTTCTCTTGAAACTGGTGTATCAGTTTTCCGCAGAGGGAGTTATTTGTTCATTGAGTTGAAAAAAAAATTTAAACAAATTAATTCCCCCTCGTTCATCAATTTTGCATGTGCATCTTACAGAAACATTAGTTTATTCCCTGGTAATGCAATTCACATTTCGGGAATTGCGTTTGTGTGGTGCAAATGTTAGGAACCAACCTGCAGTTCTGAATGTCTTTTTCCATGGAGACTCTAAAGTCATAGGTTGATAATTGGAATCCTCTGCTCTTTGACAGGGAAGCAGCCAGCCTGAGTGGAATGTCTCTGATCCTGCGCAGTGAAAATGTCTCGAGTGAGCATTTGTGCCCTCAGCCCCATGGGGATGCCAAAACAGGTAGGATGGCCCCTGAGGGTGATCCAAATGGAGAGAGCGACCTCACTCTGAAGAAGCCCTCCCCTGGGAAAAGGTCCATACAGTCTGTTGTTCTCAGACCACAGACACAAACTCCAATACTGGAGCAGTTCCTAGAATGTGGGAGAGGAGCACTACTTGTAGTGAGTTCCTCACACCGGAAAGCCCATAAGCAAAGTCACCATGGACTGACCCTGTCTAAGAGTAAGCAATGTGGGGGAGCTTCCTCATGTTCCCAGGACTGTGATGTTCCCTTAGAAATCCACAGTGGACAGAATCCCCAGGAGTGTCGGCAGCAAGGGCGTGGCTTGAGTCCAGCGTCATCCAAATGTGCTGACATGAACATCCACACAGGAAGGAAACCCCATACACATAAGGACTGTGCAAATGCCTTCACTCGACCCTCTAACCCATTAAAACTTTGGAGAATTCATACGGGAGAGAAACCATATGTGTGTGAGCAATGTGGGAAGGTCTCTGCTTACTCCTCACACGTTTTTAGACACAGGAAAATTCACAGTGGAGAGAAACCTCATAAATATAAGGCATGTGAAAAGGCCTTCACTCGATCCTCGACCCCCACTGGGCATATGCAAACTCAAACTGAAGAGGAGCCTTATATGTGTAAGGAATGTGGGAATGCCTTTGGTATTCCTCCAGCCTTACTCGTCATGTGAGAATTCACACTGGAGAGAAACCTTATGTTTGTAAGGAATTTGGGAAGGCTTGCACTGTGTCCTCATGCCTTACTGATCATACGAGAATTCACTTTGAACAGAATCCTTATGTAAGAAATGTGGGAAGGCCTTTGCTATTTCTTCAAACCTAACTGTTCATATGAGAATTCACACTGGAGAGAAACCTTATGTTTGTAAGGCATGTGGAAAGTCCTTCATTCTATCCTCAGCCCTTACTCGGAATATGAAATCTCACAATGGAGAGAAATCTTATGTATGTAAGGTATGTGGGAAGGCCTTTGGTTATTCCTCAAGCCTTCCTAGTCATATGAGAAATCACACTGGAGAGAAACCTTATGTTCGTAAGGAATGTGGGAAGGCCTATGTTTTTGCCTCAAACCTTACTGGTCATATTAGAATTCACACTGGTGAGAGACATGTTTGTAAGGACTGTGGGAAGTCCTTCCGTCTGCCCTCAGGCCTTACTACACATAGAGCAGTTCACACTGGAGTGAAATCTCATGTATGTCAAGAATGTGGGAAGGCCTTTGTGTTTCTTTGTAGTCTTAGGAAACATAAAATTCACATTTGATAATTCAGTCCCCTAATAACAGTTTTAAATATCAAAACCGGCCCCTTCGATAAAGCCTGTTTTGTTTGGACCATGATATAAGGTGCTACAAAAGTGCAGCCAGGAAAGAAATGATCCTGGTGGTGTGTAACAAACTTTCTGTGATGTCAGATTTTCGTATCTTGTGAAAGTCAGTAGGAATGTGAATAAAAAAGGCAAAAAAATCCCCTAGGCTCAGGGCTGTGAAGGCTCACCACTTTCTGAATCTTTGCTCTGGTTCTGACTTATTTTTTTGTTTTGGTTCACATACAGCGATGCTCAGGGGTTACTCCTGCTTCTCCAGTCAGGAATTACTCCTCTTGGTGCATATGGGTTGGCGGGGATTGAACCAGTGTCGGCCCAGTGCAAGGTAAATGCCCTCCCTCTGGACTATTGCTCCAACTGCTGTGGCTTAAATTGGAGGCTCTGGGTTTGGGGTATTAAGACAGAGAAACAGCCATACTGTGGTTCTTCAACTACTCCTGATTCATGTTCTTTGGAACTTCACCCAGCTGAGCCCTACTCCTGCCTCTCAGCTCAGGCATCCATACCTGGGGGACTCAGGATTCTTATGGGCTGCTGTGGTTGGACTCCAGGTCTACCATGTGTGACCAGCTCCTTCCTCCATGTCATCTCTGCCTCCCTTGTATTCAGGTACTGGTTAGCATTGTGTAAGAATAAAGAATTGATATTTTTGAAAGTGTCATCTTAGGCAAATGGCCCCAGCAAGGTTTTTTAATGGAGTGCAATGAAGACAGTTTGTTTTTAATGTTTCAAACTTTGTTTTTCCTATCTTTTTGGTTCTTACCCAGAAAATTTAGGGATTACTCAGGGTGGTGCTCTGGGACCCTATTAAATATGGTGCAAGACAAAAGTCCTACCTGCCATCCTATCTCATTGACCCCTATTGGAAACAGTTTAAATGAATGTTACTGAGTGTAGAAAGACGTTTGAAAGGGTAGAAGGGGCCCTTGAATCAAATGTCTTACAAATGCTGGGAATATGGACCAGCTCCCCATATTCCAGCAGGCCGTTCTGTTTACCTGTGATTACTCACAAGGATGGTCATGTTCCTGAATACCCCTCAATCAGTTCAATAATACTTCAGAAAAAAGTAATTGTTGAATTTGGAATTAGCAAAGTCCCATCAATCTAGTAGTCACCAGAATGATCAAAAGGATTCTGATCTGCTTATTGGTCATACGAGGCTCCAAAGTGACCAATATGGTTTACTGCCCATTAACCTCCATTCTCAGGGTAGGAATATATGATATTGGTGGTGGTGCACAACTGGCAGTGCTCAGGGCCTACTCCTGGCTTTACAATTTGATGGTGTTCAGGGAACCGTTTGGAATTCTGAGGGTTGAGCCCAGATTGACCACATTTAAGGCAAGCACCCAAGCCTCTTGCCCCCTACTCTGGTTTTGAAATTGTGCTTCTGAAACTGCTTCCTGCAGTTTTCCTTGTAGTCAAGGGTCCACTGGTTTGGTGTTTCCAAGGGGTAGTGCATTGACTGGACAGTGTTTCCCGATGTTCTTACCAGCCTCTACTCCTGTTCCAGTGTCTGTCCAGCTCTCTGGGCTGCTGCTTGGCCAGTTCCTCTGCATCTCCTGGGCTGGCTTGGCCGTCACTGGTTTCACCCCATCTTGATTCGTTCCTCAAGAAACTCAACATCCGGTGACTTGTACCAACCTTCCTGTTTTACCTTGAATCAACCCAGCTGCGTTTTTCCTTGTTGGACTGTGTGTGAAAGCATTGGGTCATTGTTTGACTGACCAGTAGAAGATCAAGGTTCTTCTCCTTATCTACAGCCCCCCAATGTGTGACCCCAGAATCTGCCTCTCGACACTTTTTTCCAGTCTATCCGCCCTTCAGCCAGATTCACCTGGATGGGCAAAAAGGGTCTCTGCCTCTGGTTCATGACACGTTAAGGCTCCAGGTCCTGGCAGAAGTGGAAGTGACGTCACAGGCCGGCAACCTTCAGATGTCCTTTCTATTCCAGTTGTGGTTGCCTGCTTTAGGCCACCATTGGTGTCGTGGACAGGGAAGGAAATGGAGGCCCTGGGTGGAAGGCGGACTACGAAGGCCGATTTTTTAGTCAGGATGGGAGTGGTGGTCCATGAGCTCCCGGTGCCTCCACACTGTGAGCGGTGTGGGCTGTTCCAGTTTGGGGGCCCTTTCATGTTTGTTTTTCTCTTGTTTCTGATAGCAGCTGATTCTTGAGGCAAGGTGAATGCTTTAGGGGAACCCAGAGGCTTTAGGGGGTGCAGGGTTTGAGTGTGAGTGGGTGATCGTGAGGCTCCCCTTTGCCCAACATTGCCTCTTGCTCCACGATCTGTCAGCGGCGGGTGGGCTTGGGGCTGAGGGGTGGCCTGAGTGCAGGGCCTGCGGGACTTGCAGAGAGCAGGACCTGGCTGTCCCGACCCTCCCTGCATGGGACTTCGCTCTTCCCTGATCCGGTGCCTTTGGCTCAGGCATCACATGTGTAAAACCTTCAGATTCACTTCAAGGGGCAGGGCCTAAGACCCCTGCCCTAGCAGATCCAGTTGTAGTCTCTCTTTTGATTGATTGCCATGATGTGGTGGGGCCACATGGTGGTTTGTTCCCTGCCGGAGGGTGGGGTTTTAAATGAAACTTTTTCATCATTATTGTTTTGGTTTGCCTTGTGTACCACATCCGGAGATGCTTGGGGTTTACTTTTGGCTCTGAACTCAGGAATTCCTGATGGTGGTACTCAGTGACCTTATGGGATGTGAGGAATGATCTGGGTTGGCTGCATGCAAGACAAGTTCCCTGCCTGCTTCACTGTCACTGATTGCAACTTTTTTGGTTTTTTTCTACATCAAGAATTTTTGCTTCCTAATCTCCAGTAGCAAAGCATCCCGCACTTATGATTTCTCAAGTCTTTGTATTCATTGCAGAATTCATACAGGAAAGAAGCCTTATATAAGTAAATAATATGGGAACGTCTTTATTGAATCCTCAGGCCTTACTAGGCATATGAGAATGAATAGTGGAGAGAAAATTTTATGTGTGTAATGAATGTGAACAGGGCTTCATGGACCTTCAAGCTTTAGGAAACTTTGTAAAATTTATACTGGATGAGTTGATCCGTTATTAACCATCTATAAGGTCAGAACAGGCCCTATCGGTTTAGCCAGATTCCTTTGGACAGGGGGTGGTCATAGGTGGTACAAAACTACAGCCAAGAAGGAAATCATCCTCGTATCATAGGGTGAGCTACCTATGATGTCACTTCTGTAAGGATAGTTTCTTGCTGAGTATCTCCCACACCACAGCTATGCCAGTGCCCTGGAATTTTTCCATCACATGTATGTTTAGCTTGTACATAGTGGGTCTTTGTGATGGAGGCCATGAGGAAGGTGACTAAATAAAAACAGGTACAAAAATAGGCCCTCTGTGGAACTGTCACAGCTCATCACTGTGTCATTGTTTACTCTCACTCCAACTTGGCCCAGAGGCCCTGGTTTTAGAGAATTATGACAGAGATGAATCACAAAGCTGCAGTGAAAACTGCAAAGTGGAAGATCAGGAAATCCTTTATTCTTCCAGTCTTTCTGTGCTAGGTTTTGGGGTGCCACACCCCCTGGACTCAGGCTGTACTGTTGGTTCTTAGCTCAGGAATCCAGACTGGGGGTCACTTATATACTTATGGGGCTCAGAATCCAGGTCAGCCATGTGCAAGCAAGTACTTTGTCTTCGGTATCATTTCTACACTCCTTGTATTTATATTTTTTTTAAATTTTACATTACATTAAAGATTAATATTCACAAAAAGTTTTAACTTGTGAAAATATCCTGACAAGGATCTTTATAGTGAGGATTGGAGACCATTGAAATGGACTTTGAAATTGTGGAAGGGGCGCCTTGACTCAATTGTTTTCCAGGTGGTAGGAACATGGGAGAGCCCCCTGCTTCCCCATCTCAACATGCATTCAGTTTTGATGACTGACTAATAAAGGGGGTCACATTCCAGGATCCCACCCACCTCATTTCAGTAGTGTTAGGACAAAACAAAACTTGCCTTTGGAAGGAGTTAAATCCCAACCATCATGTTTTCACCTGGCTGATGATAATGATTTCGATTGTCGGAGAGCCCGGCGAGCTACTGAGAGTATCTCGCCCACAGGGCAAAACCTGGCAAGCTACCCATGATATAATCGATCTGCCACAACAAGTCTCACAATGGAGATATTACTGGGCCCATTCAGGAGATGAACAACGGGAGGCCGGTGCTAGAGATTGTCTGAAAAGCCTAGTAGGGCTACAAATTTACCAGTATGCTTTGGTTCCTTTGGTTAAATATATGCCTCTATTCTTAGGAATGTTGGATATCA
>NW_026606547.1:0-21936 GCF_029834395.1 Sorex fumeus | reverse complement strand
AGCCTCCTGCAATGCCCCATCAGGTATACTATTTCTCTGCCCCAACCCCCCCAACTCTTCTTCAGGCCCATAAAATTTCTCCTCTTAAGGGCTTTACAACCCTGAGCCAAGTTTCTCTTTTATAGATTCTTGTCTGTTTCCCTTTTATCACTCCTCAAACTTCTATTTATCTCTCATGAATCCTTCAGTCCTCACTCGCTCCTAATGATGACCACAATGGAAAGCCTCTCAACATTCAGAAATTTTATTACTAATCTATTAACTTATATGCATCTATTTATCTTTTGAAAATGTATCAGAATATATGAAATGTGTAAGGCATTTCAGGTGTTTGCTAAGGCAAACATCTGGTACTTAAAATGTCTCCAACGATTCCAGCTACTTATAGCCATAGAGTTAAGAGATGTCCATATCTTTTTCTCTCTCTATAAAAAACTGCACTTTTCCCAAAGAGAAGCATTTGTCAGCATTCTCACGCTCCTGCTGAGCCTTCCTCTTCATAGCCTCACGCTCTGGTCTCTGCTTTTTTGTGATGGGCTTAGACATGACTGGCTCCGGAACATTGGGCTTTCTCCATGGAATTGGTTGGAAACAGAAGTCTTGGAGTCGAAACTCACTTTGACGTTTGGGTGGAGTCTGGCGCTCGGTGCCAGAGACAGGAAGAGGGCCCTGCTGGAGAGAATTGCTAGATTTTGTTTTGCAGTTAGCAGGTCTAGAAGTTGCAGGCTGAGAAATAGGCCGGCTAGTAGACCTCAGCAAAGCTGGTCGAGATGGGTTGGTCGAAATGGGCTGAGTTGGTCTGGCAGGGTGTGACAAATATGCAGTCGCTGGCTGGGATGAACTGATGGCAGTTGGCCAAGCTGAGTTGGTCGAGCCAGGCCTAGCAGGGTAAGGTGCAGCAGGACGATGTGAAGCCAGGGATTGTGGTTTATGAGGAACACATTGAGCTTGGGGCTTCTCCATGGTAAGAAAAGGCAAAGGTACAAATTTGACTTTCCCAGGAGGTGGCAGCTCAGAATGGGATTGAGACGAGCATTCTTTAGCACTGCTCCTTGGTTTCTGAGCTTTGACCTGAGTTTTCTCAAGACTTTTTCCATCCCTTATAGCACCTGCCAATGGTTTCACAACTGAGGAGGGCTGGAAATCTTTGGGCTTCTTTGAACTACCAAGGACCTCGGAGGAAGAGGTTTGAGGCTTTGGATCCCTCTTCTTCCCCAGTGCATCAAACTCTTGCACAGACTTCAGCATGTGCATGCCCTGGCTGCTGCCTGGCTTTTTAAGTGCCTCTTGGCCAAGCTCAGGATGACTTAACTTGCATTTCATCCTGGCAATGGTGGGCTTCACATCTGCCTTCACCTTGTTCCCTGTCTGATCATTATCATTAGGTTTCTTGGAGTTTTCTCTGGCCTTTTTTTTGTCTTCTCCTGCCCATGACTCTTGGTCTTGCTGATCCTGCTGTACGCAGCTTTCTGAGGTTTGCTGTTAGTTATGCCCATGGTCACAGGACACCTGTTACTGGCTGCAGCATTACAAACAATCCCTTCTCCACCTAGCAAGTGTTCTGAGTCTTTGGAATGTATTTTGGCCTTGGGTTCTCCCTCCAGAGGCTCAAAGGCCTGGATTTTGTTCTTCCGTGTTGTGTGGGAGGTCCCCTTAGTGCCACCTGAGTTTTCTCGGCCCAGATTCAGAGTGATGGTATCTGTGGTGTTCATTTCCTGCGGATCTATACATTGATCTAGGGCTTCCAAGCAATCAAAGAGCTGGGGAAGTCTATCTTCCACCAATATCGTGATGTCCTCTCCAGAAAAGAGAGGTCCTGGACTGCCCTGATGGTATTAAACCACCTGGCTTCCTTCCTGATAGGGAAGCGACAGGCTATAACTCTGATTTGGAACCTGAGATGGTGTCCTTTGAACTATACTGGCAGAAAGTGATGGGTACAAAGACACCATGTGGTTGGTATTAAGGTTTTCTCATAACGAGCTGCCATAGACATAGAAGAGACATTCCAGGCAGCATTGTTGCGCTAGAATGTTGGTCAAGATCGGCACTACCCATGAGTGGTTGGAAAGCGATGCCAGAATCTGAGGGCAGGAGCCAAGCAGATCTACCAGCTGGAGTAGGTATGCTGGAGTAGTTGCAGACACTTCCTGTTATTGAAGCTACATTGTTCACCATGGGAAGGGGAAGCTGCAGAGTATGTGCAGTTCCCAATACCGACGAATTTTGGTTATTTTCTGTAAGGAACAAGAGGGTGATGAAAAATATCTGTGAGACTGATAATCTCTGACAACTTTTTTTTTCTTTTTGGGTCACACCCAGCGATGCACAGGGGTTACTCCTAGTTCATGCACTCAAGAACTCCTGGAAGTGCTAAAGGGACCATATGGGTTGCTGAGAATGGAACCCGGGTTGGCCGTGTGCAAGGCAAATGCCGTAACTGCTGTGCGATCACTCCAGCCCCCTCTGACAACGATTGAGAGGAGTAAAATTCACTTAAAGTTTCAAGTATAGACTAGTTTCTAAAACCAAGAGTCAAGTTACCAAAAGTCCGAACAACTTTGGGTGGTTGAATGACTGGCACATTTTGGCACTTTGTGTATTGGGCACAATGCTCCCAAACTGAATACAGAGCTATAGAATACTCTGGTGATGTTGGTGCATGGATTTGTTGCTTACAGCTAGTTACTCCATGTCCTAGCTCTACCTGTAGCTTGCTCTCCTATTGAACTTTACGTTATTGCCTAGAATGAAAGCATTTTACAATTAGGAAGTTCTGTGAAAATAACTAACAATTTATTGGAGAAGAAAGAAACCCGAGGCCCAGAGATGGCCTAGAGACTTGTTCAATCTTTTCCAATATTTTTATTGGAATTGGGGTGGGTCGGAATTTGGACCAATGTTCGGCAGTGATCTTGGGCTAGTCCTGGCTCTGAACTCTGGAGTGACCCCTTGTAGTGCTCAGGAGACTGGATGCAGTGACAGAGATCCAACTTGATTGGCTGCCTAAAGACAAATGCCTTATCCCCTCCTGTACTATCTCGCTGTCCCTTATGCATTACCAGGTTACGGAACCTAAGCATGTTGACTTTCTTGCTAGGACTCTGCCTTGATCACTGCAATGTCAGAAAGTAGGAGGAAGATATTTTCCATTCATATAGGCATGTGGGGTCGCTACAGCTACTAGCAGTGTAATCTTCAGGTTTGTCTTTTTCTTGTGCAGTTCCTATCTATTATCTACGGCTCACATATAACTCAATCTACTTCATGATTTGAAGGGTACCAACCGTACCCTGGTTTTTGATCACCCCTCAAAAATGAGTACTTTAGTTTTTCTCAAGATGTGCTTTTGGAGCCCAGGTCCAGATGTATTCACTAGCGAATTTTTCCAAACATTTAAAGAGGACCTACTACCAGTCCTTCTCATGCTTTTCCTGATTCTGAGTAATGTGCACACATAAATAGAATTTGTCTATTTCACGTGATTTAAATGGGAGAAGTATAGAGATCAAGAAATAAATCATTAAAAATATGGATCACAGAACTGAAAAAGAAGTATGTAGGTATGAATGACATCTGGGCTATGTGGCAAGCAGCATAGTACAGTAACTGATTGAAAGCAGCCCCAAGAGTAAGACCTGACCAACAGTGAATGCCGTCCCCAAACACAACAAAGAAAACAGTACAGTAAGTTTATTAAGAAATTGTGTCATGTATGATATGAAGATGAAATTCTATGTTAACAGAAACTGCTAGCCATAAAAGGCAATAGAAGGTGATTTTTGAGTGTATAGCTTACCGGTCCATAAAACAAAAGATTTACCAGTAACTTACATAACAAGTAGAAAATATAATAAATGTGATTTCATTTAGCAAGTATATGTTCTAAAGGAATATGAAGCAAAAATAAATATAATAATTATAAGGAAATGACATGAATATTCTCATTCATATCTCTGAATATTAACCATCAAGCAACAGGTATTAAACAGAGCATACCATTTAGTAAATCACACAAGAAGCAGAAAAGTTTTGAAAAATGGTCACAAAAATTTCAAATTTATTTTTAAAACCTAGATGACAAGTATTTTTATCCACCAGGAACATGTCATTGCCAAAGTTTCAGAAACAGTCACCAAAATTCAACTTAACTATTTTAATGTAGAAAAACTCAAATTCCACAAAACTGAAATCAATGTGTATTTAGACATCTGAGACTTGACTTTTCTATTTCTTTGTAGGATCTAAAAGCAGATGTCGACTGCTATCAAAATATGGTCATGTTAGAAAGGAACTAGTTTTTTTTCTTTTTTGGTCACACCCGGCACTGCACAGGAGTTCCTCCTGGAACATGCACTCAGGAATTACTCCTGGTGGTATTCATGGAACCATATAGGATGCTGAGTATCGAACCCGGGTCGGCGACATGCAAGGCAAATGACCTGTCCGCGTGCAAGGCAAATGCCCTACCTATTGCTCCAGCCCAGAAAGAAACTCTTTGTGAAGATGACAAGTTGCCTTTAACCTGGACCCTACTTACCACACAAAAGAATTAATTCTCCTGATTCAACCTAGAAGATATCACTTCTTTATTATAACAGGCAGACTATACATGTACCTTACAAACTAGAATGTAATAAACACATTGACGATGATGCATCTTCCATCCCCCTAGGTAACCAGTATTAGTTATTTATAGGAAGTATCATTTTTAAAACGTGTTTCTATTCAAAACTGCCAAGGGCCAACTGTGTTCTAGAGATAATAAGAAAAGAAACCACAACCATGGTTTTCTATAGGTCTTTTTTTCCTACTGGTACTCTACTTGAGACATAGTATGTTTTCTAGTCCTAGAATTGATTAAAGTCAACTGCTTTGACAGGCTCTTAGCATATTTAACTATATCCCTTCTCTTTTGATTTGAACTATCTTGTTCTCTCCAACATTCTATCTCAAGCTGTTTCTTCTTCCTTGATAATTTCCCTCCATAATCTTTCTTTCCTATTTTATTCTCCCTCATATCATCTTCTACTTCTTGGCCTCTGCACATTAAAGCTTGTTGAAAATGACCCTAAACTTCCTTACATTTGAGGACTTGCCTCTCTACCACTCAGCACTCCACACCTTCCACATAATCCAGTTTTTCACCTAGTTTAGTTAGAAAACTTAAAAGACACATGATAATGTCTTTTGAATAGCACTAAATTTAAATTACTAAATTATAAATAAATGTGGAGAGACTGCTACAGATAAAACATCCTGGTAGATATTAGGTTTTCTACCAAAACTGCCTTTTCTGTTTCTGTCAAAATATGGTCTCTGATTTACTTTTTTTGATGGATATAATGTCAAAATCACTATTTTAAAATAAAAGGAAGTGCAGAGAGTGAACAGCCATATATAAACATATATTTGCGGTTGTGAGTATGTATCAAATTTAATGTAAAAAATGAAGTAAAACACTTTGTATGTGACCGAAAGGAAGTCAATGTTAAAATCACACAGCAAATGTGAACATTAAGCTAAAATAAGGCTTACCATATTCTAATCGAATATTTTCCTCTATTATTACATGCTGCTTTTCCTTAACTGCTAAGTTTAGGGATAAGAAATCTCGTGAAATGCTTTGGAAAATATTGTTCCTTACCTGACTTGATCAGAAACGAGGAAATATCAAAGGAAGGTAAATGAGAAGAGGAGACAATGTAAGAGTATGTCGGAACACTGAAGCGATAGTCCACAAGTGTCCAGTACAGATGACTGATCACTGGTGATTGATCATTGGTCACTGGTCACTCGCGATGATCCAAACTTGTTTAGAAACAACTGCACGGGAGCCCCAAGATTCTACAACGTGCTGGTAGGTTTGGTGGGAGAATGATGTCATAAAGCAGGCAATTGAAAGTTAGAGGCTAGCCAATCGGGAGGTCCGATTCCCCAGAAGAAGACTGGATTGGATAGATTAAGAGGTAGACTTAAGCAGGCTAGAGAGATGGAATCTTACAAGACAGTTACAACAGTTTCACTTTCTTCAGACTCTTGGGTTAGGGAAATACTCCCATTCTACTGATGACTTACATATTTCATTAATAAATGAACAGTTACTAGGTAGTAATTTTTATTGTCTAGTTACCCAACAACACTAAGTTACTACTAGTGTTTAATAATATTAAGTGATATGTTAATGCTTTATAATGTACATTATTATTTACTTTAGAGTTAGGAAATGATGAATTACTATGAGCAATGTTCCCGAAACAAAAAACCCTAAGTTTAGGGTGTTCCGCTAGCAAACATGCACCCAGAAAAAAGAGAAGGCAAGGATAGATTAGATAACACAGTATCTGCCAGCTGTAAACTTGTGCCAGGCAAAAATAGACTAATACTTTGTAAGGTCTTTTAGATTTAGGGGACAATATAGACAAAACTAGAATAAACAACTTTCACAATCTTTGATTTATTTATTTTGATTTTGGGTCCTCACCTAGCCATGCTCAGGGCTTGCTCCTGGCTCCACACACAGGATTGACTCCTGGAGGAGTTTGGTAGACTGGGTGCAAGAGAGGTACCCTACCCTATGAATTCTCTCTCCTGCACAAACAACTTTATAGTTTACAGATTCCTACTGAATCTCTCTGATCTACACTAGCCTCTTCTCTCCAGCTCCCTGTGGCACGTTTATATACTTCCTAACTGTCCTGATGTCTCCGTCCACTCCAACAATGGCTCACCTGTAGGGATCTGCTTCGGTTGGGGTGCAATATTGCATTTTATTTACCTGCCATGAGACCACTGAATGCTGCACAGGTGACCCTAAAGCTTGGCCAACCCACATGTTTGTCTACTTCTGTGTTTCTCTCATTCTCTGTGAGTGACAGCTGCTGAATAGAGGTTCAAAGTGACCACTGGATTTGGCAGATGAGAAACAATTTAGACAGATTGTAACCAATTCTTGTGATCAACAAATTATGCCATCTGTTAGAAAATCCCAAGTACGGTGGGGTAATTGGGGACATCTAAAAAGAATCAGAAAGAACACAAGAAATACTTGAAATAAGTTGTCATTTAAAATTGTGTCATCCGGATCAAAGTGATAATCCAGTGGGAAACACCCTTGCCTTGCACATGGTCAACCTCCATTCAATCCCTGCCATCCCAATACTTGTGGTCCCTTGAACCCTTGAGGATTGCCTTCATACATGGCAAGCACTCTACTCACTTTACTATCAACCGGGATAGCCGAGAAAGTGTGTGTGTTTGTGTGTGTTTTATGTATGTGTGTTTGTGTTTGTGTGTGTAGAGAGGATTTGGAGTAGCCCCAGTGATACTCAGGTATTCCTGTCTCTGTGCTCTGGAGTGACTCCTGGTGGTGCTCATGGGACTATGTGTTGCTGGTGATAGAACCAGGGTCAGTCACATGGAATATTAATATATTAAGCCCTACATTATTCCTCAGTGCTGGAGCAGAAATATATTTTAGAAGTGAAAAAAAGATGAGCCAGTAGGATTCAGTGCAAAGACAGAATCAGGACCTTTGCTGGGGAAGAATCACCCACGTGGCCAGGGACGGATTTCATATTACAACTGCAGAGATGAGAAGAGATACAGATCCTCAAAGCATAACTAATTGACTAGGTGTAGTTTTTTCAATAGAAAATTTTTGCTGATCCCTAATTAGCAAAAGGAAGAAAGAAAGTAGACTGAGAAGAAGAAAGAGAGAAAGAGAAAGAAAGACAAAGAGAAGAAAGAAAGAAGTAAAGGAAGGAAGGAAGGAAAAGAAAGAACGAAAGAAAGAAAAAAAGGAAGAAAGAAGGCATATGTAAGGAAGGAAACAGGGATGGAAGGAAGGAATGATGGAAAGTAGAAAGGAAGAAGGGAATAAAGAAAGGAAGGAAAAAAGGAAGGAAGGAAGGAAGGAAGGAAGGAAGGAAGGAAGGAAGGAAGGAAGGAAGGAAGGAAGTTTTTGACTGGTGGGGGCTGGCTCCATTGGACCACCCCACCCCCCTCTGGGATGCCCTGAATAAAACAGGCTGGCATGGGTTCTGGGGGCATTTCTATGGTGTATTGTTCTGTGCTCTCTTCTGAGAGATTCCTTGTTGAGTCTCTGGATCAAGGCCATTGATGAGATTATATGGCGCCAGAGGTGGTTTGAGGTTGTGACTGCCAAGCTGCTGAGAACAGGGGTAGTTGGGGAGAGGTCATCCATTCTCTGATTTCATTGAGCCTGGAGTTTTCAGTCAGAAGTCCCGCATACCTGAGTTTTTCTGCAGATCACTCATAGATGAGGTTAGTCCACAATGGCAGATAGTGGCCATGATCATGGCTTTCAAGTTCTGGAGGTTTTTGTCTGCTGGGGCTAGCTCCATTGGGGCAGGGAAGGGATGGGACTCTAAATTATTTTGAATCACTTTTTCTTTATTCTCTTGTCTTCTCTTTTTTTTGAGAGTTCTCTTGACTGAATCTTTATATTTTGTAAATTTTATTTTACTGTATCACCGTGAGATACAGTTATAAGCTTTCATGTTTGAGTTACAAACATACAATGTTCAAACACCCATACCTCCACCAGTGCACATTCCCCACCACCAATCTCCCCATTATACCGCCCCTTTCTGGCCCTCCCCTTGCCTTCATGGGAGACAATTACCCACATACTATCTCTTTGATCTTATATCTTTGATGCTAGAGCATTTCTAACAAAATATTATTAACTAATGCCTCTTAATATGCTTAAAACTGTGGCTTGCTTACAGTGGGTACTTCATAAGATCTTATTGTTTGTGGAGGCACCCCAAAATTCTCAGAGTTGACTCCTGGCTCGACACTCAGTAATTATGCATGGCAGTGCTTGTTGAAACATATGGGAGAAAAATATGAGAGCAGCTGCAAGAGAAAACCCTGACCAACAGTGAATGTCGTCCCCAAACACAACAAAGAAAACAGTACAATAGTTTATTAATAATTTGTGTCATATGTACAATATGAAAATGAAATTCTATTTTAGCAAAAACTACTAACCAAAAAATGCAACAGAAGGTGATTTTTGAGTGTATAATTTACCAGTCCATAAAACAGAAGATTTACCAGTAACTGACATAACAAGCAGAAAATTTAATAAATGTGATTGCATTTGGTAGCCAGTATATGTTCTAAAGAACAATCACAAGGAAATGACATCATTATTCTCATTCATACCTCTGAATATTAGTCATCAAACAGCAGTTATTAAATAGAGTATACAATTTCAGAAAATCACACAAGAATCAGAAAATATCATTTAAAATATCGTCACAAAAATTTCCAATTTGTTTTTAAAACCTAGATGACAATTATCTTTATCCACCAGGAAAATGTCCCTCCCAAAGTTTTTTCCAAAACTACTGGCCTACTGACTCTAGGATACAATGTATGTTTTGCTGCCTCAGTTTTCTTTCTGTAACTCCTTTTGAGGACATCAATGTATTGCACCCTTTAGATGTACCATGATTAATAAAGGAGATTTTGGGGCTCTCTTCCTTTGTCACAGGGTCCTCCATGACATAAATTTCTTTTGTGTTCCTTGTCTTGATATCGGTGGGCCCGACGGGTGATTTATTTGAAGCAGGGAGGAGAAAAACAGTCACTTTCTCTCCTACTGCCTCTGCCACCTGGGAACGAGGGTTACTGGGTTCTTGACTCGCCTTGCAGAAAGGAATTTCAGGAGTAGACAAGCAGTGAAATAAATAGATTGTATTTGGAGGATTTTTAGGGTGTGGAGGGGGAGAGATTGAGAGAGTATCATACTCAAGAGAGAGCATGGCCACATGGGCGCAAGCAGCACATGAGCTCAGGCAGCATATGGGGGCGCTTCCTTTGTTCAAGGTGGCCTGTATAGGGTTTCTCCAAACACCTCCTCCCCAGCCCCCGCCCCCTGGGCCCGTTGCTAAGGATATTACTAGGGAGTTTGGGAGTGGTGATGGTCTTCTTTGGACTGGATCACATTTTAATCAGATTAAGGGAGAGGTCTGAGGGTTTGAGGAACTTCATGGGGAGGGGCCCTATATCCTCAGTGTCTGCAATTGTCTTACCAGGTCTTTGTTTTCTGTATCCACAAGGTGGATGCATCCTAGAATTCTTTCATGAAACTTTGTTAATCCAGGTTTCATTGCCAAGGGCCTTTTCCTATCTACCTGCCTATATCAGTCTCAGCATCTCCGACTGAACAAACAGTTCATGCAACACCAAACATTTGCTTCTCACAGTTCTACAAGTCCAAGTTCTTGGTGAGGTTTTAGTGGAAGTGCTCTACTGCCTTGTGTCCTGCTGCCTTGACTTCTTGTTAGGTTCAGTCATGGAACGGCACAGAGAAGCAAGTTCTCTCCTGCAATTATGAGGACTTCAGTTCCACCAAGAAAATTCCACTCTCCTGCCCTAATCACTTTCCAAATTCTTACTAAAGATTTCTATGTGAATTTTATAAGCGCACAAGTACACAGTCCCTAATGATGGGAAACTCTCTGCACCTGGAAAAAAATGTGTGAAATTGTAGTTGTCACATACAACAAGGAAAGAATACATATATGTGTACATATGTGTACGCATATATGTGTGTATATACATATACGGAGAGACACTGATATGTACCAAACTATTCATAATAGAATTGCTTCTGACATACAATGTCACAACAGCAATCCTACCATCAGTGTCTGCCATCCCTCAGTCAGGCCCCTTGCAAGTACATAACAAGTTTATTTCATATTCTTGCTCCAACAAAACTTAAAGAAAGGCAAATGAAATTATCAGAAGATATATCAACAAATTTCTAATAATTTCTATATGATTTTAACCTATATGAATAAGAAAATTCAAATCATTTAATATAATAGAATGTACTGCCTATATCATTTATCACTGTCACTGTCACTGTCCTCCCATTGTTCATCAATTTGCTCAAGCAGGTCTAGTAACATCTCCATTGTGACAACTGTTACTGTGTTTGGCATGTTGAATATGTCACGGGTAGCTTGCCAGGCTTTGCCGTGCTGGTTAAGATACTCTCAGTAGCTTGCCGGGCTCTCTGAGAGGGGCAGAGGAATCGAACTCGGGTCGGCCAGATTGGCCGCTTGCAAAGCAAATGCCCTACAGGCTGTGCTATAAGTTTCTAGCTCTGGCATCTAAAACATAGTAGTCAGCAAAGCGAAAGAAAGTATGAGAGTCAAAATGAAAAGCTATCACAGAAATAACAGAAATGAAAAACATGATAAGTAAAATTAAAAAAAGGTAATAGATGCTCTGAACAGTCAAATAAAAGAAGCTGAACAAAAGATTGAGGAGCTCCAAGATGAGAAGAAGGAAACTAGGAGAAAATTATGTTTTGTGAGCTATGAGAGGGGAATTAATATTTAGTGTTTGAACTCTATAAGTTGTTAGGGTGTGAATCAAAATCTCCCTTTATTGACAAAGAGACTCCGGAGACTGCGAACAGCAAGCAGGTTTTATTGTAAGACTGGCTAGCCAGGGTCGAGCCACCTATGCAGACGCGCAGGTCCAGCAGGGGGCAAGACCCCGAGCTTCTCCAATGGAGATCTTATATAAGCCTCCAATGGCCATTACAGCAGAGCCCACGGAATTCATAGTCAGTATATTTGTAACAACACATACTTTCCTAATCAATCCATTTAAAATACATCACTCCTTAGCCTATAGTTTAAAGATCAGCATTTGCGTCAGTACTTAGGAACGCCCTGATTTTTAGGGCAGTCCTGGGTCTTGTGAAATGAGTCTTATGAAAGAGATCTGGTTATCTGGTCTGATTTCCCCCCGCCCCCCGCTTCTCATGACTTGCAACTCGGGGCACCTGTTTCAGAGTTCCTTGCTCAGGGGCAGAAAAACAAGTTATTTTGCATTGCAGGTTCCTGTAAAGAGGATCTGAAAAAGCTATCTAGACTTGTTCCTCACATTCCTCCCTTTCTCTGCTCCATACTGAGGAATCTTCCTCCATGATTACTATACCGAAGAGTAACTCTCCTCAGTAGGTGGCAACGCCTGGTATTGTTGCCTCAGGACTAGGAGTTGGACAGAATGTATGCACTTTTTACCAGAGGTCACCAGCCGGTTTAGGATACAGGGTCCTGTGGTCACCATGATCAGGAGGATTGACAGAGGGCATGCCAGGGTGGAGAGGAGGGTGGTTAGTCAGGGAGACTGAATGAACCATGACTCCACCAACCCTCCCTGGCCTCCCTTTCTCTTCAGCACTGTTCAAGGCCTTCCCGTAGCTTGGCCATGGAGTCACGAACCACCCCTGTGTGATCAGCATAGAAGCAGCATTCTTTGCTGCACATAAACCCCCATTAAGCGATACCTGTTCCAGTCCCAGCCAGGCCCAAGCTGCTGCAGGGCTGGCTTTTGCCATTTCCTTGGGAGGAGGCCTTCCCTGTCTACCTGCCTACATCATCACCACCTTAAATCATTAAGGGAAAGTGGTAGATGGTCCATCTTCTGAAGCTGCTTCATGCTGACAGAGGGGCGCAGACCCTGCCTGTGCAAGGGGGAAATCTCATGCTACCGTAGTTTATAATGGGCCTCAGGCAATGAATTGGTTGGGTTCCTGAAGTTATCTGAAAGAAAAGATCAGTTCACTTAGACTGAGGTATATCACTTTGTAATGGTTAGACCCTGGAGGAGTGGAAAGTCCTTTTTGACCCAGTAAGAACAGAGTTGTTTGCTTTCTTAAAAAAAAAAAAAAAAACTTAAAAGACACATGATAATGACTTTTAAATAGCACTAAATTTAAACTACTAAATTATAAATACAAGTGGAGAGACCGCTACAGATAAAACATCCTGGTAGATATTAGGTTTTCTACCAAAACTACCTTTTCTGTTTCTGTCAAAATATGGTCTCTGATTTACTTTTTTTCATGGATATCATGTAGAAATCACTATTAAAAGGAAAAAGAAACACAGAGAGTGAACACTCATATATAAACATATATTTGCAGTTGTTTATCATGTACAAAATATAATGTAATCAATGAGGAAAAGCACTTTGTCTGTGAGCAAAAGAAAGTCACTGTCTAAAATCACACAGCAAATGTGAACCTCAAGCTAAAATAAGGCTTACCATATTCTAGTTGAATATTTTCCTCTATTAGTACATGCTGCTTTTCCTTAACTCCTAAGTTTAGGGATAAGAAATCTCATGAAAAGCTTTGAAAAATATTATTCCCTAGCTGACATGATCAATCAGGAAAGAGGAAATATCAAGGAAAGGTAATTGAGAAGAGGAGCCGCTGTGAGAGTACGTCTGAACACTGAAGCGGGAGTCCACAAGTGTCCAGTGCCCACGAATGGCCTCTCTGGCTCCTGATTAAGCTATTTAACGGCCATGATCCCAGAGACTCAGAAACAAATCTCAAAACCAGCAGCTTTTGGCAGAAATGTGTCCGGACCGCGCAGTAGGTTACTGTTGCCGGGCCATCCTGGGGGGAAAGGGTATTGTCTCTCCGCCTGCTCCCCCTAGGCGGCTCAGTGGCCACATCTTCCAGAGGCCAATGGACAGTCAGGTTTGGGCCCACAGTGACGAGACACGTGGGGCCTCACGGGATGGGGGTAGAGCCAGCCCTTTCCTCACTGTCCCAATGAGACCCCAAGCCACCGTCTCTGGCTCCTGATCAAGCTACTTAACAGCCACGATCCCAGAGACTCAGAAACAAATCTCGAAACCCAAAGGCTTTTGTCAGAAATGCGTCCAGTCCCTGCAGTACATTACCAGTGCTGGGCCACCCCAGGTGGAAATAGGTTTCGTGCCTTGGCCTGTTCCCCCTGGTGGCCCGGTGGCCGCCATCCTCCAGAGGCCAGTCAGGTTTGGGCCCTCAGTGATGAGACACATGGGACCTCATGGGATGGTGGTAGAGCTGGCCCTTTCCTCCCCATCCCAACGAGACCCCAAGTTGCCACCCACGAACGGACTCTCTGGCTCCTGAACAAGACGCTTAATGGCCATGATCCCAGAGACTCAGGAACAAATCTTGGAACCCAGCAGCTTTTGGTAAGAAATCCCTCTGGATTTAATTGTTAAAATTTTGAAATTTCAAAATCACGCAGCCACTACTGCAGCCATGCTACATCATATGCTATTCATAACCAGCAATAGAAAACAAATTGTCTACTGTTGCCTTTTCGGCAGATCTGAGTGTTGGGGTAGAATCCCAAATAATAATGGTGAATGTGGTGTCGAAATGTTGAATGTAATCAAAGTATAGAGAGAGTAATTTGGAGGTTATCTGCCCCATAGGTAGGGTGAGGGTGAGGGATGGGTATACACTGGGGATTTTGGTGGTGGATAATGGGCACTGGTGAAGGGATGGGTGTTTCATTGTATGACCGAAACTTAAAGCTGGAAACTTTGTAACTGCTCTCAAGGTGATTCAATAAATACAATTATAAAAAATGGGGAAAAAAAGTAAGGTGGAGTTTATGCACAACTCAATCAGCCTAATCAGTGGCTGAATAAATAGCAGTACCTCTACATTAAAAAAAAAGACATATCTTTCTCAAATGGAAAATAAAATAAACATCAAACTTCTGGAAAGAAAGTGACAGCAATGAATATAAAACAAACAAGTCTATAGGAAATGCTGCAATAATACTCTAAGAAAACCCACGGGTATATTTAACATTTATATAAGTTGAATGAAAATAATTATATTAGAAAATTTGAATATATCATAGAAAGTATTGTAAAATTAATAACAACAGGGGATGGAGAGAAAATATCGAGTAAGTAGGCCACTTGCTTTGCATGCAACCTACTTGGGTACAATTCCTGTCGCCCCAAATTGCACCCTGAGCCCTGCAAGGCGTGATCCCTGAGTATAAATCGAAGAGTAAATTCAGAGCACAGTCAGGTGAGGTTCCAATACAAAAACAAATGGATAATAGCAGAAGATGATGTCTTACTTGTTTTTATTGAGTCACAGTGAGATACAGATGACATCTTATTTTTTGCTACAGCATGGATAAAACTGAATTTGTTATTTTAAGTGGAGTTAGTCAGAAAGGAAGAGACAAATACCAGATGGTCTCATTAATAGCTTGTATGCAAAGAAGCAAATCAAGTAAAAAAACGACAGAACACTGTCCAATGAAAATACATTCTTAGACCCTGTGGATAGAGTTATGGTTACCTAAGTGTGATGGAAGCGGGAGGGCTGAAATTCTCTTCCTCTGAACAGTGGTAAAGGATACTGACTATACACATGTGTTAATATTGTACACCTAAATATATAACCATATAAACATTTATTCTATTATAAACCAATGTAACCTAGATAAGTCTATGGAGGTGTACAAGACTATACTATATTGGAAAATAAATTGGAAAAAACATTTTAATGGATTTCACATGCAGAAACATATCATGTCCTTGAGTAAGGACATTTCACATCTTGTGAAAGTTAACTCTATGTTAACTGTATAAATTTCTTATTAGAATAAAAACACAACTTACTTTTTCAGGATTACAGAATCCAATTCTCAGTGTCATGTGCAAAATAAAGAGTCACAAAAATGAGAGAATATCTGGAAGTGGAGAGCGATTGGGAGAGTACATCACAGCCACTCATGGACACACTTTTTCACAGCTTGAGATTAAATGGAGTGGCATCAACAGAGCATCAGAATACAAGAAACAGACACCTGTTCTATTTCTAGAGAACACCTTTCAAAATCAAAAGCAAATACGTCAAAATCTAAAATTATAAAAATACAAATGCTCCTAAGAATTGGAAGACCTTTACAGTTTTGATTCAACACTCAGAAGTTGCAAAAGGAAATGCTGAGACTAAGCAGTTTTTATGCTGTTTTGAATTTTTCCAGACAAATGTATTACTTTATAAGTGGACTATTTAAATAAGATTATGTTTAATAGTCATTATACTATAGTTTTCTTTTTCTTTTCTTGCTTCTGGGCCACACGCAGCAATGTTCAGGGCTTACTCTAGTCTCTATGCCCAGGAATCACACTTGATGGTTCTTGGGAGTCCGTACGAGGTGCTAGAAATTGAACCAGGTTAGCCACATGCAAGGTGAGCACCCTACTGTTGTACTGTTCTACACATAGCAGCTATACTGTTGTTCCAGCCCATTCTTTTCTGTCTGTTCTTTTCAGACCCATTTACAAATGGCCCAAAAATTAAATGAGCCATTTTGTGACCATATCGACACTTCAAAAATAACTCCAAAATATTGCAATCACAAAACAATCTCCTCACTGTTCAACACTGCTCTGCAGAACTGTAAACTCAGAACTATGGAACTGTAGATCTGAACTAGTACTGAGTTTACCAAGGTGGAGCGATGGCTGATGGGTGGGGGGATGAGAAGAGGAAACCAGAGACAAGGGGAAGGGTGGAAACACTCCTATGGAGGGTGTAGTTGGAACATTGTATGCATGAAGCCATTACAGTATTTAAAATCACAGTGACTAGAAAACAAAAACACAATAAACATACTTCTGAATTTAGCCCTGAAACCTTAAAAATAACGAAGAAATTAAAAATTAGGATTTAGCAGGATTGATTATACTTTCCCTTGTTTGTTTGTTTGTTTTGGGAAGGAGGTACATAAAACAGTATTCAGGGTTAACTTTTGGCTCAGCACTCAGGGATCACTCTTGGCAGTTCTCAGTGAACCATATGTGGTGCCAGGGAACCCAGACTGACTCTGCAAAGCAATCGGCCTACCTTCCCTACTCACTCTGGACCATTTTATTGGTTTCACTAGACTTTTACTACTTGTCCACAAATCTTTTTTTTTTCCTTCCCACTTGCTTTACACAATCATCTTATTATTAATAAAGGCTCAGAATGTAGCATTCGTGACATTTCCAGAATGCTTTTACAGACAGGAGACAGATTTCTCTTTTCTGCCTCTCTCTGCTATACACTTCAGTTCCTTTGGCTGCTTTCACAGAGTTTTTTATTTGAAACCCATGCTTTTTTCTGAAGTCAGTGGGCAGAAAGCTAACAATGACCAATGCTAGGCTAAAACTTCCTGGATATGTGAAATTCTAGGGTCAATTTGTCTGTTACCATATGAACTAGTCAGTGTTTGGGGATCAGTGTCACTGTCAGATTACCTTTTACTGATACATCTAACGCAGACACTTCTCAATAAGTGTCACCTTGATATGTGAAACTAAGGTTAATTAAGGCCAGAGGGACACAGGAAACTCCTTAACCATTGGTTGAAGAGTGGACATCATTTTGAGTTAAGATTAATTAGGACCCAGAGAATGAAAAGTAGCTCTTGTCCTTCCGTTAGATTTTTCTCTAATTAGAGATTGTCTCTTTCTAAATTGTCCTCTTATGCTCATAGGCAAGTACTTGCTTGTAGCAGGCTGATAGTGCCTAAAGGCTTGTGACTTAGAAAGGACTCTAAGAAGAAATTAAAGTTACAAAGAAGGAAGCCAGAGGAAGTTTACAGATTAGAGTAGCCAGTGGAGGAACAGGAGATTGAGTGTCAAAGAACCCTGGAGCAAAGGTGAGAGAAATAATCAAATGATAAACTGCTAAAACACACTCCAGAAAAGGGTGAGTAGATAGAGAAGCAATTCAGTGATGTGACATATGACTAGCAGCATAACAACTTTAATAAGAACTAAAACATACGGTGGCTCTTTTCATGAAAATCAGAGTGTCAAATAGCTTAAATAGAAATTAAGAATGATTAGACAAATTTCCATCTTAGTGCAATTAAAGCCCAAAGAAAGGCCCAATTTATCGAAAAATAGTATTAAAAGTGTATATTGCAACAGCTCATTCATGAAGTCTCTTTCCTCATGGCACTAGAGTCAAAAAACGTTAGATTCCAATATTTGACTGTGTGACCTTGGATAAAAGTAATGTGAGAACTTCTTGGGGATGGAAAGATAGTACAGAGGGTAGAGCACTTTTCTTTGAATGCAGCTGACCCCAGTTTGATCTTTGTCACTGCATGTGCTCTCCTGAATGTCGCCAGGAATGATCCCTGAGTAGAGTCAGGAGTAAACCCTGAGGGCTTGGCCAACCAATTTTTTTAGGAAAAAAAAATAAACAAAAACCCTAAATGTAATTGTTTGCTCCAAGTGAATTGGAAATCTGATGTCTACTATATAAGCATATTTCTTTAGAAATAATTTTCATAATGGCTCTAAGAGAACTATTTAATAAATGTTAAATCTTTTCTCTTTCATATCTGAACCTGACAGAATAATAATTTATATTGTTTTGTCTCAGTTTATTTCATTTCTATTTCTGAGTTATATTTTCAGTAAAATTTACTTAAGCTGTTGTCAAGTGTATAAAATATGAACATGATTACAAATAAATTCAAAGAAAATAGCATTGAAAGTGCCTGAAAAGAAGTCTTCCTAGAAGCCATAAAAATAGGGTAGCAAGGAAGGAGTTTACTTTGTACACAGCTGAGCCAGTTCCACTACTACTGGAGGGCCTGGTGAGGAGAGAGCTTTATTGGCAATAGGCTCACAGTTCAGAAGAGGGCAGAAAAGTGCCCTAAAAGTAGCCACATTGTCTTGCCTCATTGGTAGACAGAGAATTGCACAACAATTAGCAGAAATTATACATCCATTGAGAGCGTCCATACTTTGTAATGGTAAAGATTTAAGATCTCCAATATCCTTCAATCTCAGGTGCCCTTCTAGATAGTTGAGCGTTTTTTCTCTTCATATTTTATGTCATTTGTATTTTGGTGAGTATTGCACCAAAATGGATTACACTGAAATCCATTTTGCCACACTGTCACTGTCACTGTCCTCCCACTGTTCATAGATCTTCTCGAGCGGGCCCAGTAATGTCCGCATTGTGAGACTTTGTTGTTACTGTGTTTGGCATATCGAATACATCATGGGTAGCTTGCCAGGATTTGCCGTGAGGGCGAGACACTCTTGGGAGCTTGCCGGGCTCTCCAAGAGGGGCGGAGGAATCGAACTTGGGTCAGCCTGTTGGCTGTGTGCAAGGCAAATGCCCTACCTGCTGTGCTATCGCTCCAGCCCCATTTTGCCACACACATGAGAATTTTTCAACAATGAGAGTGCATAAGAGATCACTTACTACTCATTTGATTAAATGCATTGAAAAACCTAATTAGATCATCTATGTGCTAACACTCAAAAGATAGCACAGCAGTTAGAATCCATGCCTCCAACCTAGGTTCAAAGCCCAGCTTCACATGGCTCCCAGAGCTTTTCGGGTGCAGTCCTAAAGGTCTCCAAATATAAAATATAAACTATAGAAATTGCCAGGTTGGTCTGAGTAAAACCCCTGCAATGCCCACCAGAGCAGCACTGCATTCTTGGGACCTTGCATTGAATTGCCAATTTGGTTGACTAAGAATTACTAGGAAGGTCCCTGGGTCTCCTGAGCACTATTTGTAGAGTCCCTCACATCCTCCATAAAAATACAGATTTAGAATTTTAAAGACAAATTTTAGGTTTGCAACAAAATTGAGAGGAAGGTACAGAAATTCTTGAATAATCTCTGCTCCTACTAAATAACTACTACATTGTCAACTTCCTCTGCCACAGGAGGCCAATTTGTCAAACTTGATGAACCTACTTTGAAATATTATAATCCCCAAAGGTCCCGCTTTATATTAGTGTAATGTCTAAAGGCTTGTGATTTAGAAAGGACTCTATGAAGGAATTAAAGTTTTAATATGGTACTGCTTATTTCAGTTTTCTTCAAGCACACTGAAAAATTGCTACAGTTTATTTATATATTTGTCCCTCTAACCCCCTTGCTAACACATTTTTTAAAGTGATGCATGTTTTAGTCTTTTCATTCACCGTGATTTTTGTTTTGTGTAAAACTCATTACTTAATGGTCACAAATTCTGTTTCTATAGCTATAAAAGTTTCAGAGTTCTAGATTTTGCATTTATATTTGGGAACCAATTTGAGAAGCTTTTTCTGGATAGAATCTGAGGTTAGATGAAGATTTATTATTTTTTGCATTTGGGTTCCCAGTTGTTCTAGAACTATTAACAATTGAGAAGACTGTACTTACTCAACTAAATTGCCTTTTAATCTTTGCTACAGTAAGATTATGTCTGAATCATTTATTAAATTTCCACTTGTCTACTTAAAGCTTTTTATTGAGGAAACGGTATTTACAATGTTTGATGCAAATATCTGACCTGTGAAAAAATAAGCAAAGAATGTACATTTAAAAAAGGAAATCATAAAACAATAAATGATATTAGAAATCACCAGAGAGCACATTTTTCAAACTTGGTCACTGTCTAATACCATGCAAAAATCTTTTAATTCAAAGCAATATAATGACTTACATATTAGATTTGAAGCCACAAAATACTCCAGAATCTCACAATCAGAGGGGTCTTTGTATATTTAGCTTCAATGACAAGACTAAAGAAACAAAAGCAAGAATAAAGAAATAGGAGATGTAAAGCTCTCCTACACGGTGAAACTACTATCTTCAAAACAAGAAGGCAGCTCCAGATATTGAACGAAAATGTGTACACACACACACAAATATACACACAGATTGAGAGTGAGAGTGAGAGTGAGAGAGAGAGAGAGAGAGAGAGAGAGAGAGAGAGAGAGATCTTGCAAGGCCTGATACTCAAACTACATAAATAATTCACAAGTTCCTAGTAATAACATTGACTAATTAGAAAAATAAGCAAAGACATTACTAGATATTCTACATAAAATCATCAGTTAGCCTACTTACACATTTATAAAACGTTCAATATGACTTGCAAGTAACAACCAGTGAGATATCACCTCACTTGTCATTACGTGAGATGATATCAATCCTATGTCAAGAGGATTGAAAACAAGTGATATTTGATGATATATAAGGACCATATCATGTATTTTTTGCACATGCTCACACTCTCTTAGTTTCTAGGAATACTGCAGTTTCTCAAAGCCTCCTATGAGTCTCTCATACACCATGTTTTCCTTCTGTTTTTTTTTTCTTTTTCCTGGTCAGTTTCCTAATAGTTTTAAGCCTGATGTTGAACTAGGATGTTGAACAATTATCATATTCTGAGTATAATAAGGAATATACTCAAAAAGCATAGAGTCTGTTGAGTAAAGACTCTGCAAATGGCCAGATTTGTCCAAGAGTAACCACTCCCTATGACACTGAACCAGGATATACAGTCTTGAAGGTCCTGTGTTCTGGATAATGATGCATTATTGCTGAGGTCCAGCAAAAGTCAGGAGTTATCAGGACTACCCCAATGGACCACAGAGGGGTCTTGTTATACCAAGGACCAAACTTGGAATCTCATGCATATAAGATCTATATTCCACCTTTTTTGAGCTTCCTTTTCAACCCCTAATAAAGTGTTTAAATGAAAGTGGAGTCACAGGGTATTTGGGAAACATCTTCGCCTTGAAAAACAAAAAGAAAGGAAGAAACAAAACAATGACTTATGTTCTATGGCCTGAACATTAAAAAAGTATTTTAGTTTCAGAATTATGTCTCTACCAGACCGACACTAATATCCAATTCCCTGTCTTATAGACAGCTCTATAAAATTGAATTACTGAACTTTAGTTAAGCTATATTAATGTTAATCAGGACTGGAGGAAAAGCACAGCGGGTAGGGCATTTGCCTTGCACGCCGACGACCCAAGTTCGTTTCCTCCGCCCCTCTCGGAGAGTCTGGCAAGCTACCGAGAGTATCTCGCCTGCACAGCAAAGCCTGGCAAGCTACCCATGACATATATGCCAAGAACTGTAACAAGTCTCACAATTTGTTGTGAGATGTTACTGGTGCCTGCTCCAGCAAATCGATGAGCAACAGGAGGACAGTGCAGTGCAGTGTTAATCAGTTTAACACTATACGTGCTGGAGCGATAGCACAGCGTGTAGGGCGTTTGCCTTGCACGTGGCTGACCAGGTTCAATTCCTCC
>NW_026606546.1:0-16455 GCF_029834395.1 Sorex fumeus | reverse complement strand
CCTCGTACGGACTCCCAAGAACCATCAAGTGTGATTCCTGGGCATAGAGACTAGAGTAAGCCCTGAACATTGCTGCGTGTGGCCCAGAAGCAAGAAAAGAAAAAGAAAACTATAGTATAATGACTATTAAACATAATCTTATTTAAATAGTCCACTTATAAAGTAATACATTTGTCTGGAAAAATTCAAAACAGCATAAAAACTGCTTAGTCTCAGCATTTCCTTTTGCAACTTCTGAGTGTTGAATCAAAACTGTAAAGGTCTTCCAATTCTTAGGAGCATTTGTATTTTTATAATTTTAGATTTTGACGTATTTGCTTTTGATTTTGAAAGGTGTTCTCTAGAAATAGAACAGGTGTCTGTTTCTTGTATTCTGATGCTCTGTTGATGCCACTCCATTTAATCTCAAGCTGTGAAAAAGTGTGTCCATGAGTGGCTGTGATGTACTCTCCCAATCGCTCTCCACTTCCAGATATTCTCTCATTTTTGTGACTCTTTATTTTGCACATGACACTGAGAATTGGATTCTGTAATCCTGAAAAAGTAAGTTGTGTTTTTATTCTAATAAGAAATTTATACAGTTAACATAGAGTTAACTTTCACAAGATGTGAAATGTCCTTACTCAAGGACATGATATGTTTCTGCATGTGAAATCCATTAAAATGTTTTTTCCAATTTATTTTCCAATATAGTATAGTCTTGTACACCTCCATAGACTTATCTAGGTTACATTGGTTTATAATAGAATAAATGTTTATATGGTTATATATTTAGGTGTACAATATTAACACATGTGTATAGTCAGTATCCTTTACCACTGTTCAGAGGAAGAGAATTTCAGCCCTCCCGCTTCCATCACACTTAGGTAACCATAACTCTATCCACAGGGTCTAAGAATGTATTTTCATTGGACAGTGTTCTGTCGTTTTTTTACTTGATTTGCTTCTTTGCATACAAGCTATTAATGAGACCATCTGGTATTTGTCTCTTCCTTTCTGACTAACTCCACTTAAAATAACAAATTCAGTTTTATCCATGCTGTAGCAAAAAATAAGATGTCATCTGTATCTCACTGTGACTCAATAAAAACAAGTAAGACATCATCTTCTGCTATTATCCATTTGTTTTTGTATTGGAACCTCACCTGACTGTGCTCTGAATTTACTCTTCGATTTATACTCAGGGATCACGCCTTGCAGGGCTCAGGGTGCAATTTGGGGCGACAGGAATTGTACCCAAGTAGGTTGCATGCAAAGCAAGTGGCCTACTTACTCGATATTTTCTCTCCATCCCCTGTTGTTATTAATTTTACAATACTTTCTATGATATATTCAAATTTTCTAATATAATTATTTTCATTCAACTTATATAAATGTTAAATATACCCGTGGGTTTTCTTAGAGTATTATTGCAGCATTTCCTATAGACTTGTTTGTTTTATATTCATTGCTGTCACTTTCTTTCCAGAAGTTTGATGTTTATTTTATTTTCCATTTGAGAAAGATATGTCTTTTTTTTTAATGTAGAGGTACTGCTATTTATTCAGCCACTGATTAGGCTGATTGAGTTGTGCATAAACTCCACCTTACTTTTTTTCCCCATTTTTTATAATTGTATTTATTGAATCACCTTGAGAGCAGTTACAAAGTTTCCAGCTTTAAGTTTCGGTCATACAATGAAACACCCATCCCTTCACCAGTGCCCATTATCCACCACCAAAATCCCCAGTGTATACCCATCCCTCACCCTCACCCTACCTATGGGGCAGATAACCTCCAAATTACTCTCTCTATACTTTGATTACATTCAACATTTCGACACCACATTCACCATTATTATTTGGGATTCTACCCCAACACTCAGATCTGCCGAAAAGGCAACAGTAGACAATTTGTTTTCTATTGCTGGTTATGAATAGCATATGATGTAGCATGGCTGCAGTAGTGGCTGCGTGATTTTGAAATTTCAAAATTTTAACAATTAAATCCAGAGGGATTTCTTACCAAAAGCTGCTGGGTTCCAAGATTTGTTCCTGAGTCTCTGGGATCATGGCCATTAAGCGTCTTGTTCAGGAGCCAGAGAGTCCGTTCGTGGGTGGCAACTTGGGGTCTCGTTGGGATGGGGAGGAAAGGGCCAGCTCTACCACCATCCCATGAGGTCCCATGTGTCTCATCACTGAGGGCCCAAACCTGACTGGCCTCTGGAGGATGGCGGCCACCGGGCCACCAGGGGGAACAGGCCAAGGCACGAAACCTATTTCCACCTGGGGTGGCCCAGCACTGGTAATGTACTGCAGGGACTGGACGCATTTCTGACAAAAGCCTTTGGGTTTCGAGATTTGTTTCTGAGTCTCTGGGATCGTGGCTGTTAAGTAGCTTGATCAGGAGCCAGAGACGGTGGCTTGGGGTCTCATTGGGACAGTGAGGAAAGGGCTGGCTCTACCCCCATCCCGTGAGGCCCCACGTGTCTCGTCACTGTGGGCCCAAACCTGACTGTCCATTGGCCTCTGGAAGATGTGGCCACTGAGCCGCCTAGGGGGAGCAGGCGGAGAGACAATACCCTTTCCCCCCAGGATGGCCCGGCAACAGTAACCTACTGCGCGGTCCGGACACATTTCTGCCAAAAGCTGCTGGTTTTGAGATTTGTTTCTGAGTCTCTGGGATCATGGCCGTTAAATAGCTTAATCAGGAGCCAGAGAGGCCATTCGTGGGCACTGGACACTTGTGGACTCCCGCTTCAGTGTTCAGACGTACTCTCACAGCGGCTCCTCTTCTCAATTACCTTTCCTTGATATTTCCTCTTTCCTGATTGATCATGTCAGCTAGGGAATAATATTTTTCAAAGCTTTTCATGAGATTTCTTATCCCTAAACTTAGGAGTTAAGGAAAAGCAGCATGTACTAATAGAGGAAAATATTCAACTAGAATATGGTAAGCCTTATTTTAGCTTGAGGTTCACATTTGCTGTGTGATTTTAGACAGTGACTTTCTTTTGCTCACAGACAAAGTGCTTTTCCTCATTGATTACATTATATTTTGTACATGATAAACAACTGCAAATATATGTTTATATATGAGTGTTCACTCTCTGTGTTTCTTTTTCCTTTTAATAGTGATTTCTACATGATATCCATGAAAAAAAGTAAATCAGAGACCATATTTTGACAGAAACAGAAAAGGTAGTTTTGGTAGAAAACCTAATATCTACCAGGATGTTTTATCTGTAGCGGTCTCTCCACTTGTATTTATAATTTAGTAGTTTAAATTTAGTGCTATTTAAAAGTCATTATCATGTGTCTTTTAAGTTTTTTTTTTTTTTTTTAAGAAAGCAAACAACTCTGTTCTTACTGGGTCAAAAAGGACTTTCCACTCCTCCAGGGTCTAACCATTACAAAGTGATATACCTCAGTCTAAGTGAACTGATCTTTTCTTTCAGATAACTTCAGGAACCCAACCAATTCATTGCCTGAGGCCCATTATAAACTACGGTAGCATGAGATTTCCCCCTTGCACAGGCAGGGTCTGCGCCCCTCTGTCAGCATGAAGCAGCTTCAGAAGATGGACCATCTACCACTTTCCCTTAATGATTTAAGGTGGTGATGATGTAGGCAGGTAGACAGGGAAGGCCTCCTCCCAAGGAAATGGCAAAAGCCAGCCCTGCAGCAGCTTGGGCCTGGCTGGGACTGGAACAGGTATCGCTTAATGGGGGTTTATGTGCAGCAAAGAATGCTGCTTCTATGCTGATCACACAGGGGTGGTTCGTGACTCCATGGCCAAGCTACGGGAAGGCCTTGAACAGTGCTGAAGAGAAAGGGAGGCCAGGGAGGGTTGGTGGAGTCATGGTTCATTCAGTCTCCCTGACTAACCACCCTCCTCTCCACCCTGGCATGCCCTCTGTCAATCCTCCTGATCATGGTGACCACAGGACCCTGTATCCTAAACCGGCTGGTGACCTCTGGTAAAAAGTGCATACATTCTGTCCAACTCCTAGTCCTGAGGCAACAATACCAGGCGTTGCCACCTACTGAGGAGAGTTACTCTTCGGTATAGTAATCATGGAGGAAGATTCCTCAGTATGGAGCAGAGAAAGGGAGGAATGTGAGGAACAAGTCTAGATAGCTTTTTCAGATCCTCTTTACAGGAACCTGCAATGCAAAATAACTTGTTTTTCTGCCCCTGAGCAAGGAACTCTGAAACAGGTGCCCCGAGTTGCAAGTCATGAGAAGCGGGGGGCGGGGGGAAATCAGACCAGATAACCAGATCTCTTTCATAAGACTCATTTCACAAGACCCAGGACTGCCCTAAAAATCAGGGCGTTCCTAAGTACTGACGCAAATGCTGATCTTTAAACTATAGGCTAAGGAGTGATGTATTTTAAATGGATTGATTAGGAAAGTATGTGTTGTTACAAATATACTGACTATGAATTCCGTGGGCTCTGCTGTAATGGCCATTGGAGGCTTATATAAGATCTCCATTGGAGAAGCTCGGGGTCTTGCCCCCTGCTGGACCTGCGCGTCTGCATAGGTGGCTCGACCCTGGCTAGCCAGTCTTACAATAAAACCTGCTTGCTGTTCGCAGTCTCCGGAGTCTCTTTGTCAATAAAGGGAGATTTTGATTCACACCCTAACAACTTATAGAGTTCAAACACTAAATATTAATTCCCCTCTCATAGCTCACAAAACATAATTTTCTCCTAGTTTCCTTCTTCTCATCTTGGAGCTCCTCAATCTTTTGTTCAGCTTCTTTTATTTGACTGTTCAGAGCATCTATTACCTTTTTTTAATTTTACTTATCATGTTTTTCATTTCTGTTATTTCTGTGATAGCTTTTCATTTTGACTCTCATACTTTCTTTCGCTTTGCTGACTACTATGTTTTAGATGCCAGAGCTAGAAACTTATAGCACAGCCTGTAGGGCATTTGCTTTGCAAGCGGCCAATCTGGCCGACCCGAGTTCGATTCCTCTGCCCCTCTCAGAGAGCCCGGCAAGCTACTGAGAGTATCTTAACCAGCACGGCAAAGCCTGGCAAGCTACCCGTGACATATTCAACATGCCAAACACAGTAACAGTTGTCACAATGGAGATGTTACTAGACCTGCTTGAGCAAATTGATGAACAATGGGAGGACAGTGACAGTGACAGTGATAAATGATATAGGCAGTACATTCTATTATATTAAATGATTTGAATTTTCTTATTCATATAGGTTAAAATCATATAGAAATTATTAGAAATTTGTTGATATATCTTCTGATAATTTCATTTGCCTTTCTTTAAGTTTTGTTGGAGCAAGAATATGAAATAAACTTGTTATGTACTTGCAAGGGGCCTGACTGAGGGATGGCAGACACTGATGGTAGGATTGCTGTTGTGACATTGTATGTCAGAAGCAATTCTATTATGAATAGTTTGGTACATATCAGTGTCTCTCCGTATATGTATATACACACATATATGCGTACACATATGTACACATATATGTATTCTTTCCTTGTTGTATGTGACAACTACAATTTCACACATTTTTTTCCAGGTGCAGAGAGTTTCCCATCATTAGGGACTGTGTACTTGTGCGCTTATAAAATTCACATAGAAATCTTTAGTAAGAATTTGGAAAGTGATTAGGGCAGGAGAGTGGAATTTTCTTGGTGGAACTGAAGTCCTCATAATTGCAGGAGAGAACTTGCTTCTCTGTGCCGTTCCATGACTGAACCTAACAAGAAGTCAAGGCAGCAGGACACAAGGCAGTAGAGCACTTCCACTAAAACCTCACCAAGAACTTGGACTTGTAGAACTGTGAGAAGCAAATGTTTGGTGTTGCATGAACTGTTTGTTCAGTCGGAGATGCTGAGACTGATATAGGCAGGTAGATAGGAAAAGGCCCTTGGCAATGAAACCTGGATTAACAAAGTTTCATGAAAGAATTCTAGGATGCATCCACCTTGTGGATACAGAAAACAAAGACCTGGTAAGACAATTGCAGACACTGAGGATATAGGGCCCCTCCCCATGAAGTTCCTCAAACCCTCAGACCTCTCCCTTAATCTGATTAAAATGTGATCCAGTCCAAAGAAGACCATCACCACTCCCAAACTCCCTAGTAATATCCTTAGCAACGGGCCCAGGGGGCGGGGGCTGGGGAGGAGGTGTTTGGAGAAACCCTATACAGGCCACCTTGAACAAAGGAAGCGCCCCCATATGCTGCCTGAGCTCATGTGCTGCTTGCGCCCATGTGGCCATGCTCTCTCTTGAGTATGATACTCTCTCAATCTCTCCCCCTCCACACCCTAAAAATCCTCCAAATACAATCTATTTATTTCACTGCTTGTCTACTCCTGAAATTCCTTTCTGCAAGGCGAGTCAAGAACCCAGTAACCCTCGTTCCCAGGTGGCAGAGGCAGTAGGAGAGAAAGTGACTGTTTTTCTCCTCCCTGCTTCAAATAAATCACCCGTCGGGCCCACCGATATCAAGACAAGGAACACAAAAGAAATTTATGTCATGGAGGACCCTGTGACAAAGGAAGAGAGCCCCAAAATCTCCTTTATTAATCATGGTACATCTAAAGGGTGCAATACATTGATGTCCTCAAAAGGAGTTACAGAAAGAAAACTGAGGCAGCAAAACATACATTGTATCCTAGAGTCAGTAGGCCAGTAGTTTTGGAAAAAACTTTGGGAGGGACATTTTCCTGGTGGATAAAGATAATTGTCATCTAGGTTTTAAAAACAAATTGGAAATTTTTGTGACGATATTTTAAATGATATTTTCTGATTCTTGTGTGATTTTCTGAAATTGTATACTCTATTTAATAACTGCTGTTTGATGACTAATATTCAGAGGTATGAATGAGAATAATGATGTCATTTCCTTGTGATTGTTCTTTAGAACATATACTGGCTACCAAATGCAATCACATTTATTAAATTTTCTGCTTGTTATGTCAGTTACTGGTAAATCTTCTGTTTTATGGACTGGTAAATTATACACTCAAAAATCACCTTCTGTTGCATTTTTTGGTTAGTAGTTTTTGCTAAAATAGAATTTCATTTTCATATTGTACATATGACACAAATTATTAATAAACTATTGTACTGTTTTCTTTGTTGTGTTTGGGGACGACATTCACTGTTGGTCAGGGTTTTCTCTTGCAGCTGCTCTCATATTTTTCTCCCATATGTTTCAACAAGCACTGCCATGCATAATTACTGAGTGTCGAGCCAGGAGTCAACTCTGAGAATTTTGGGGTGCCTCCACAAACAATAAGATCTTATGAAGTACCCACTGTAAGCAAGCCACAGTTTTAAGCATATTAAGAGGCATTAGTTAATAATATTTTGTTAGAAATGCTCTAGCATCAAAGATATAAGATCAAAGAGATAGTATGTGGGTAATTGTCTCCCATGAAGGCAAGGGGAGGGCCAGAAAGGGGCGGTATAATGGGGAGATTGGTGGTGGGGAATGTGCACTGGTGGAGGTATGGGTGTTTGAACATTGTATGTTTGTAACTCAAACATGAAAGCTTATAACTGTATCTCACGGTGATACAGTAAAATAAAATTTACAAAATATAAAGATTCAGTCAAGAGAACTCTCAAAAAAAAGAGAAGACAAGAGAATAAAGAAAAAGTGATTCAAAATAATTTAGAGTCCCATCCCTTCCCTGCCCCAATGGAGCTAGCCCCAGCAGACAAAAACCTCCAGAACTTGAAAGCCATGATCATGGCCACTATCTGCCATTGTGGACTAACCTCATCTATGAGTGATCTGCAGAAAAACTCAGGTATGCGGGACTTCTGACTGAAAACTCCAGGCTCAATGAAATCAGAGAATGGATGACCTCTCCCCAACTACCCCTGTTCTCAGCAGCTTGGCAGTCACAACCTCAAACCACCTCTGGCGCCATATAATCTCATCAATGGCCTTGATCCAGAGACTCAACAAGGAATCTCTCAGAAGAGAGCACAGAACAATACACCATAGAAATGCCCCCAGAACCCATGCCAGCCTGTTTTATTCAGGGCATCCCAGAGGGGGGTGGGGTGGTCCAATGGAGCCAGCCCCCACCAGTCAAAAACTTCCTTCCTTCCTTCCTTCCTTCCTTCCTTCCTTCCTTCCTTCCTTCCTTCCTTCCTTCCTTTTTTCCTTCCTTTCTTTATTCCCTTCTTCCTTTCTACTTTCCATCATTCCTTCCTTCCATCCCTGTTTCCTTCCTTACATATGCCTTCTTTCTTCCTTTTTTTCTTTCTTTCGTTCTTTCTTTTCCTTCCTTCCTTCCTTTACTTCTTTCTTTCTTCTCTTTGTCTTTCTTTCTCTTTCTCTCTTTCTTCTTCTCAGTCTACTTTCTTTCTTCCTTTTGCTAATTAGGGATCAGCAAAAATTTTCTATTGAAAAAACTACACCTAGTCAATTAGTTATGCTTTGAGGATCTGTATCTCTTCTCATCTCTGCAGTTGTAATATGAAATCCGTCCCTGGCCACGTGGGTGATTCTTCCCCAGCAAAGGTCCTGATTCTGTCTTTGCACTGAATCCTACTGGCTCATCTTTTTTTCACTTCTAAAATATATTTCTGCTCCAGCACTGAGGAATAATGTAGGGCTTAATATATTAATATTCCATGTGACTGACCCTGGTTCTATCACCAGCAACACATAGTCCCATGAGCACCACCAGGAGTCACTCCAGAGCACAGAGACAGGAATACCTGAGTATCACTGGGGCTACTCCAAATCCTCTCTACACACACAAACACAAACACACATACATAAAACACACACAAACACACACACTTTCTCGGCTATCCCGGTTGATAGTAAAGTGAGTAGAGTGCTTGCCATGTATGAAGGCAATCCTCAAGGGTTCAAGGGACCACAAGTATTGGGATGGCAGGGATTGAATGGAGGTTGACCATGTGCAAGGCAAGGGTGTTTCCCACTGGATTATCACTTTGATCCGGATGACACAATTTTAAATGACAACTTATTTCAAGTATTTCTTGTGTTCTTTCTGATTCTTTTTAGATGTCCCCAATTACCCCACCGTACTTGGGATTTTCTAACAGATGGCATAATTTGTTGATCACAAGAATTGGTTACAATCTGTCTAAATTGTTTCTCATCTGCCAAATCCAGTGGTCACTTTGAACCTCTATTCAGCAGCTGTCACTCACAGAGAATGAGAGAAACACAGAAGTAGACAAACATGTGGGTTGGCCAAGCTTTAGGGTCACCTGTGCAGCATTCAGTGGTCTCATGGCAGGTAAATAAAATGCAATATTGCACCCCAACCGAAGCAGATCCCTACAGGTGAGCCATTGTTGGAGTGGACGGAGACATCAGGACAGTTAGGAAGTATATAAACGTGCCACAGGGAGCTGGAGAGAAGAGGCTAGTGTAGATCAGAGAGATTCAGTAGGAATCTGTAAACTATAAAGTTGTTTGTGCAGGAGAGAGAATTCATAGGGTAGGGTACCTCTCTTGCACCCAGTCTACCAAACTCCTCCAGGAGTCAATCCTGTGTGTGGAGCCAGGAGCAAGCCCTGAGCATGGCTAGGTGAGGACCCAAAATCAAAATAAATAAATCAAAGATTGTGAAAGTTGTTTATTCTAGTTTTGTCTATATTGTCCCCTAAATCTAAAAGACCTTACAAAGTATTAGTCTATTTTTGCCTGGCACAAGT
Organism: Sorex fumeus; assembly: GCF_029834395.1. Taxonomy (NCBI): domain Eukaryota; kingdom Metazoa; phylum Chordata; class Mammalia; order Eulipotyphla; family Soricidae; genus Sorex; species Sorex fumeus. The sequence continues at coordinate 6,774 of NW_026606546.1, read as the reverse complement.
TTACAGCTGGCAGATACTGTGTTATCTAATCTATCCTTGCCTTCTCTTTTTTCTGGGTGCATGTTTGCTAGCGGAACACCCTAAACTTAGGGTTTTTTGTTTCGGGAACATTGCTCATAGTAATTCATCATTTCCTAACTCTAAAGTAAATAATAATGTACATTATAAAGCATTAACATATCACTTAATATTATTAAACACTAGTAGTAACTTAGTGTTGTTGGGTAACTAGACAATAAAAATTACTACCTAGTAACTGTTCATTTATTAATGAAATATGTAAGTCATCAGTAGAATGGGAGTATTTCCCTAACCCAAGAGTCTGAAGAAAGTGAAACTGTTGTAACTGTCTTGTAAGATTCCATCTCTCTAGCCTGCTTAAGTCTACCTCTTAATCTATCCAATCCAGTCTTCTTCTGGGGAATCGGACCTCCCGATTGGCTAGCCTCTAACTTTCAATTGCCTGCTTTATGACATCATTCTCCCACCAAACCTACCAGCACGTTGTAGAATCTTGGGGCTCCCGTGCAGTTGTTTCTAAACAAGTTTGGATCATCGCGAGTGACCAGTGACCAATGATCAATCACCAGTGATCAGTCATCTGTACTGGACACTTGTGGACTATCGCTTCAGTGTTCCGACATACTCTTACATTGTCTCCTCTTCTCATTTACCTTCCTTTGATATTTCCTCGTTTCTGATCAAGTCAGGTAAGGAACAATATTTTCCAAAGCATTTCACGAGATTTCTTATCCCTAAACTTAGCAGTTAAGGAAAAGCAGCATGTAATAATAGAGGAAAATATTCGATTAGAATATGGTAAGCCTTATTTTAGCTTAATGTTCACATTTGCTGTGTGATTTTAACATTGACTTCCTTTCGGTCACATACAAAGTGTTTTACTTCATTTTTTACATTAAATTTGATACATACTCACAACCGCAAATATATGTTTATATATGGCTGTTCACTCTCTGCACTTCCTTTTATTTTAAAATAGTGATTTTGACATTATATCCATCAAAAAAAGTAAATCAGAGACCATATTTTGACAGAAACAGAAAAGGCAGTTTTGGTAGAAAACCTAATATCTACCAGGATGTTTTATCTGTAGCAGTCTCTCCACATTTATTTATAATTTAGTAATTTAAATTTAGTGCTATTCAAAAGACATTATCATGTGTCTTTTAAGTTTTCTAACTAAACTAGGTGAAAAACTGGATTATGTGGAAGGTGTGGAGTGCTGAGTGGTAGAGAGGCAAGTCCTCAAATGTAAGGAAGTTTAGGGTCATTTTCAACAAGCTTTAATGTGCAGAGGCCAAGAAGTAGAAGATGATATGAGGGAGAATAAAATAGGAAAGAAAGATTATGGAGGGAAATTATCAAGGAAGAAGAAACAGCTTGAGATAGAATGTTGGAGAGAACAAGATAGTTCAAATCAAAAGAGAAGGGATATAGTTAAATATGCTAAGAGCCTGTCAAAGCAGTTGACTTTAATCAATTCTAGGACTAGAAAACATACTATGTCTCAAGTAGAGTACCAGTAGGAAAAAAAGACCTATAGAAAACCATGGTTGTGGTTTCTTTTCTTATTATCTCTAGAACACAGTTGGCCCTTGGCAGTTTTGAATAGAAACACGTTTTAAAAATGATACTTCCTATAAATAACTAATACTGGTTACCTAGGGGGATGGAAGATGCATCATCGTCAATGTGTTTATTACATTCTAGTTTGTAAGGTACATGTATAGTCTGCCTGTTATAATAAAGAAGTGATATCTTCTAGGTTGAATCAGGAGAATTAATTCTTTTGTGTGGTAAGTAGGGTCCAGGTTAAAGGCAACTTGTCATCTTCACAAAGAGTTTCTTTCTGGGCTGGAGCAATAGGTAGGGCATTTGCCTTGCACGCGGACAGGTCATTTGCCTTGCATGTCGCCGACCCGGGTTCGATACTCAGCATCCTATATGGTTCCATGAATACCACCAGGAGTAATTCCTGAGTGCATGTTCCAGGAGGAACTCCTGTGCAGTGCCGGGTGTGACCAAAAAAGAAAAAAAACTAGTTCCTTTCTAACATGACCATATTTTGATAGCAGTCGACATCTGCTTTTAGATCCTACAAAGAAATAGAAAAGTCAAGTCTCAGATGTCTAAATACACATTGATTTCAGTTTTGTGGAATTTGAGTTTTTCTACATTAAAATAGTTAAGTTGAATTTTGGTGACTGTTTCTGAAACTTTGGCAATGACATGTTCCTGGTGGATAAAAATACTTGTCATCTAGGTTTTAAAAATAAATTTGAAATTTTTGTGACCATTTTTCAAAACTTTTCTGCTTCTTGTGTGATTTACTAAATGGTATGCTCTGTTTAATACCTGTTGCTTGATGGTTAATATTCAGAGATATGAATGAGAATATTCATGTCATTTCCTTATAATTATTATATTTATTTTTGCTTCATATTCCTTTAGAACATATACTTGCTAAATGAAATCACATTTATTATATTTTCTACTTGTTATGTAAGTTACTGGTAAATCTTTTGTTTTATGGACCGGTAAGCTATACACTCAAAAATCACCTTCTATTGCCTTTTATGGCTAGCAGTTTCTGTTAACATAGAATTTCATCTTCATATCATACATGACACAATTTCTTAATAAACTTACTGTACTGTTTTCTTTGTTGTGTTTGGGGACGGCATTCACTGTTGGTCAGGTCTTACTCTTGGGGCTGCTTTCAATCAGTTACTGTACTATGCTGCTTGCCACATAGCCCAGATGTCATTCATACCTACATACTTCTTTTTCAGTTCTGTGATCCATATTTTTAATGATTTATTTCTTGATCTCTATACTTCTCCCATTTAAATCACGTGAAATAGACAAATTCTATTTATGTGTGCACATTACTCAGAATCAGGAAAAGCATGAGAAGGACTGGTAGTAGGTCCTCTTTAAATGTTTGGAAAAATTCGCTAGTGAATACATCTGGACCTGGGCTCCAAAAGCACATCTTGAGAAAAACTAAAGTACTCATTTTTGAGGGGTGATCAAAAACCAGGGTACGGTTGGTACCCTTCAAATCATGAAGTAGATTGAGTTATATGTGAGCCGTAGATAATAGATAGGAACTGCACAAGAAAAAGACAAACCTGAAGATTACACTGCTAGTAGCTGTAGCGACCCCACATGCCTATATGAATGGAAAATATCTTCCTCCTACTTTCTGACATTGCAGTGATCAAGGCAGAGTCCTAGCAAGAAAGTCAACATGCTTAGGTTCCGTAACCTGGTAATGCATAAGGGACAGCGAGATAGTACAGGAGGGGATAAGGCATTTGTCTTTAGGCAGCCAATCAAGTTGGATCTCTGTCACTGCATCCAGTCTCCTGAGCACTACAAGGGGTCACTCCAGAGTTCAGAGCCAGGACTAGCCCAAGATCACTGCCGAACATTGGTCCAAATTCCGACCCACCCCAATTCCAATAAAAATATTGGAAAAGATTGAACAAGTCTCTAGGCCATCTCTGGGCCTCGGGTTTCTTTCTTCTCCAATAAATTGTTAGTTATTTTCACAGAACTTCCTAATTGTAAAATGCTTTCATTCTAGGCAATAACGTAAAGTTCAATAGGAGAGCAAGCTACAGGTAGAGCTAGGACATGGAGTAACTAGCTGTAAGCAACAAATCCATGCACCAACATCACCAGAGTATTCTATAGCTCTGTATTCAGTTTGGGAGCATTGTGCCCAATACACAAAGTGCCAAAATGTGCCAGTCATTCAACCACCCAAAGTTGTTCGGACTTTTGGTAACTTGACTCTTGGTTTTAGAAACTAGTCTATACTTGAAACTTTAAGTGAATTTTACTCCTCTCAATCGTTGTCAGAGGGGGCTGGAGTGATCGCACAGCAGTTACGGCATTTGCCTTGCACACGGCCAACCCGGGTTCCATTCTCAGCAACCCATATGGTCCCTTTAGCACTTCCAGGAGTTCTTGAGTGCATGAACTAGGAGTAACCCCTGTGCATCGCTGGGTGTGACCCAAAAAGAAAAAAAAAGTTGTCAGAGATTATCAGTCTCACAGATATTTTTCATCACCCTCTTGTTCCTTACAGAAAATAACCAAAATTCGTCGGTATTGGGAACTGCACATACTCTGCAGCTTCCCCTTCCCATGGTGAACAATGTAGCTTCAATAACAGGAAGTGTCTGCAACTACTCCAGCATACCTACTCCAGCTGGTAGATCTGCTTGGCTCCTGCCCTCAGATTCTGGCATCGCTTTCCAACCACTCATGGGTAGTGCCGATCTTGACCAACATTCTAGCGCAACAATGCTGCCTGGAATGTCTCTTCTATGTCTATGGCAGCTCGTTATGAGAAAACCTTAATACCAACCACATGGTGTCTTTGTACCCATCACTTTCTGCCAGTATAGTTCAAAGGACACCATCTCAGGTTCCAAATCAGAGTTATAGCCTGTCGCTTCCCTATCAGGAAGGAAGCCAGGTGGTTTAATACCATCAGGGCAGTCCAGGACCTCTCTTTTCTGGAGAGGACATCACGATATTGGTGGAAGATAGACTTCCCCAGCTCTTTGATTGCTTGGAAGCCCTAGATCAATGTATAGATCCGCAGGAAATGAACACCACAGATACCATCACTCTGAATCTGGGCCGAGAAAACTCAGGTGGCACTAAGGGGACCTCCCACACAACACGGAAGAACAAAATCCAGGCCTTTGAGCCTCTGGAGGGAGAACCCAAGGCCAAAATACATTCCAAAGACTCAGAACACTTGCTAGGTGGAGAAGGGATTGTTTGTAATGCTGCAGCCAGTAACAGGTGTCCTGTGACCATGGGCATAACTAACAGCAAACCTCAGAAAGCTGCGTACAGCAGGATCAGCAAGACCAAGAGTCATGGGCAGGAGAAGACAAAAAAAAGGCCAGAGAAAACTCCAAGAAACCTAATGATAATGATCAGACAGGGAACAAGGTGAAGGCAGATGTGAAGCCCACCATTGCCAGGATGAAATGCAAGTTAAGTCATCCTGAGCTTGGCCAAGAGGCACTTAAAAAGCCAGGCAGCAGCCAGGGCATGCACATGCTGAAGTCTGTGCAAGAGTTTGATGCACTGGGGAAGAAGAGGGATCCAAAGCCTCAAACCTCTTCCTCCGAGGTCCTTGGTAGTTCAAAGAAGCCCAAAGATTTCCAGCCCTCCTCAGTTGTGAAACCATTGGCAGGTGCTATAAGGGATGGAAAAAGTCTTGAGAAAACTCAGGTCAAAGCTCAGAAACCAAGGAGCAGTGCTAAAGAATGCTCGTCTCAATCCCATTCTGAGCTGCCACCTCCTGGGAAAGTCAAATTTGTACCTTTGCCTTTTCTTACCATGGAGAAGCCCCAAGCTCAATGTGTTCCTCATAAACCACAATCCCTGGCTTCACATCGTCCTGCTGCACCTTACCCTGCTAGGCCTGGCTCGACCAACTCAGCTTGGCCAACTGCCATCAGTTCATCCCAGCCAGCGACTGCATATTTGTCACACCCTGCCAGACCAACTCAGCCCATTTCGACCAACCCATCTCGACCAGCTTTGCTGAGGTCTACTAGCCGGCCTATTTCTCAGCCTGCAACTTCTAGACCTGCTAACTGCAAAACAAAATCTAGCAATTCTCTCCAGCAGGGCCCTCTTCCTGTCTCTGGCACCGAGCGCCAGACTCCACCCAAACGTCAAAGTGAGTTTCGACTCCAAGACTTCTGTTTCCAACCAATTCCATGGAGAAAGCCCAATGTTCCGGAGCCAGTCATGTCTAAGCCCATCACAAAAAAGCAGAGACCAGAGCGTGAGGCTATGAAGAGGAAGGCTCAGCAGGAGCGTGAGAATGCTGACAAATGCTTCTCTTTGGGAAAAGTGCAGTTTTTTATAGAGAGAGAAAAAGATATGGACATCTCTTAACTCTATGGCTATAAGTAGCTGGAATCGTTGGAGACATTTTAAGTACCAGATGTTTGCCTTAGCAAACACCTGAAATGCCTTACACATTTCATATATTCTGATACATTTTCAAAAGATAAATAGATGCATATAAGTTAATAGATTAGTAATAAAATTTCTGAATGTTGAGAGGCTTTCCATTGTGGTCATCATTAGGAGCGAGTGAGGACTGAAGGATTCATGAGAGATAAATAGAAGTTTGAGGAGTGATAAAAGGGAAACAGACAAGAATCTATAAAAGAGAAACTTGGCTCAGGGTTGTAAAGCCCTTAAGAGGAGAAATTTTATGGGCCTGAAGAAGAGTTGGGGGGGTTGGGGCAGAGAAATAGTATACCTGATGGGGCATTGCAGGAGGCTGACCCACGATTCATCCCTGGAATCCTATGTGGTAGAACGAGTTTCTCTAGATGTTACCTTTGAGCACAGAGCCAGGAGTCAGCCCTGAGTACAGGCAAGTATGTTTCCATCACCAGTCTCCTCTAAAAAAGAATGGGAGAAATTGTACAGTTAGAGGGTTTGGTTTAATATAAAAAATGGAATAGGTTGAAGAAGGAGGATTAGTATAATAAGATAACCCATTGAAAAGTAAAAATATTTTCACAGAGGCTGTCTTTATGTTTCATGACCTTCGTTTTTAAATAAAGAGATTTGAGGCATATCTCCAAAAGGTGTGGGTGGTCTATCCAGAAATGATCAGGCTGTGCGATGCTAACACATAGCCAAGGGAAAGAACCTACAGATGAACAGTAAATGGCCCTCAGAGTTATATAGGAG